>NC_058133.1:397880732-397934691 GCF_016433145.1 Gracilinanus agilis | reverse complement strand
AGATTTCTTTTGATTTAAAATTTTTAATGTATCTCCTTTGTAATGGGTAATAATTGCTAACATTTACCTAAAGCTATAAGGTATGCAAAGTTTTTGACATATAGATCATTGTTATCTTATGCTTACAACATCCCCATGAGGTTCTTATTATTATGCCCATTTCATACATTGGGAAACTGAGGCTGAGAGGGTCAATGCTTTTCTCAATATCACCAGGTAGTCAGTGACTAGAGATGAACTTTGGTCTTCCTAACTCCAAGTTCAACTTTCTGTCCACTAAGCCACCTAGCTGCCTTCTGCAGGTCAAACACAGTTAATTGATCTTTAATCATCTTGTTGTTAAATGTTCAGAGATGTGCAAATATAATTATCAATTTAAGCTTTCTAGATCATATTCAACATTAAATCCTTGCATTAAAAAGAACATTGCACGTAAAACATTAACTGTGTTAGTTTCAGAGTATATAAATTCTTTTCAGATGTTTAACAGTATATATAACCATTACAACAAAACCCTAGGGGAAACAATTTGCTAATATAGAGAGGAAGTTAGGTGGCATGGGGGATAGAGTGCCAGTGCTGGAGTCAAGAAGACATGGATTCAAATCTAACTTCAGATACTTCCTAGCTGTATGACCCTGGACAAGTCACTTAATCCTCTTTGCCTCAATTTCCTCATCTGCAAAATGAGCTGGAGAAGGAAGAGGCAAATGACTCTATTATCCTTGCTAAGAAAACCTCAAACGAGGTCATGAAGAGTGAGTTAGACATGGCTGAAAAGAATCTCCAACAATTTGAATTGTTTTTACTTATAGTTCTAATTATGAAGCAACTGTAATATTTTATGGAGCAGTGTTTCACCTTGATCTAAGTAAAATGCTTGCAAACTCTGCCCTAGTCAAGCTATTGAACTCAATGTCCAGTGTGGCCAAACCGGATTATGTGCAAGGAAAAGTTAGCCTTTGTATCATGCTTTCAGATTTGCAAAGCATTTTACATATGTTATTTCATTTGATCCTCAAAACAATTCTGTAAAATAGGAGTTATTCTTTTTGTTTATTTGTTTTTTAAACCCATACCTTACATCTTAGAATCCATACTAAGTGCAAGGCAAAAGGGACATAAGGGTTAGGCAATTGGGGTTAAGTGACTTGGCCAAGGTCACACAACTAGGAAGTATCTGAGGTCAAATTTGAATCCAGAACCTCTCATCTCCAAGGCTTGGCTCTCTATCCACTTAACCACCTACCTGCCCCAATAGGTATTATCCTTAATCACATTTTACTCATGAAGAAACTGAGGCAAACAGAGATTAAATGACTTGGCCAAGGATGCACGGCTATTAAGTGTCTGAGATCATATTTGTACTCAAAACTTCCTGACTCCAAGTCCAGTGCTCCATTCACTTGCATAGCAGATGAGGTGATTTCAAACCATTCTACAGAGGAACCAATTAGAAGAACTAGGCATTTTTGTCAGAGTTGAGTGATTCTTCTGTGGATAAAGGCAAACTAGGCTCACAGTTACCTCTCTCGTGAATGGCTGTTCTACCTTACCTATAGTCAGAATGCATTCATGCTGCTTGATATCTTACTCTAGAGAGCTTGTGGCAAGTCAGTCTCCATAATGGTCCTGGAGTTACAAGCAGGAATGGAGTGTTCTAGTTGGTTTGGGTGAACTATGAATGGGAGGATTCAGGTAAGAAACCTCCTCAGTGGAAAGATTCTGTGGATGAATTAGGAAGGGCAGTTGTTGGATGAGGATCCTCTGAGACATTCATTCATGTCCACTTGAAGCTGTGAGTCACTGTACTGATGAAGTAGTTGATGACCTAATGGAATGAGTGTGTAATTAGTGGCTCCTTGGATACGTGAACAGAGTGTATTAGGCACAGAGTCACAAAAATAGATCAGTGTAGAGTGAAGTCAGCAGAACCAGGAGAGCATTGTACACAATAACAGCAATACTGTGGAATGTATACAGTAACAGCAATACTGTGGAATGATCAAATGTGATAGACTTTGTTACTCTTGGCAATGCAATGATCCAGGACAATTCTGAGGGACTAATGACAAACAATGCTGTCCAACTCTAGAGAAAGATCTGTGGGAGTCAGAATGTGGATGAAAGCATATGATTTATGTTCCACTTATGGAAACATTTTGTGTGATAATACATGTATAACCTAGACTGAATTGCTTGTCAGCTCTGGGAAAAGGGAGTGGCATTATTTAACTTTGGAAAACTCATGTGGAAATTTGTTATCGGAATAAAAATTTTAAATAAAATAAAATATTAAACAAAATACTAAGTCATGATTAAATGTCCGTCTAGATGGTATTCTATTTCTCCATTTAGACTTTAGGGATTTCCTTGAGGCTTTCAGTATTCTACCTCAATTCTTCCTCCACAGAAACATTATTGCCAAAGTAGAGAATCCAGGAGGAAAAGGATTCAATGATATCTTCCTCCTATTGGGCACATGTTTCTGAATGACACACAAGGATGACCAATATGAAAGCATTGTTCCCAAATGATGTGATACTGTGCTCTGTCCAAGCCAACTCTTTGTGAATTTCCTTTGGTTAACTTAAAAAAAAAATAAAACCCTTACCTTCCATCTTAGAATCAATTCTGTGTATTGGTTCCAAGGCAGAAGAGCAGTAAGGGCTAGGCAATGGGGATTAAGTGACTTGTCCAGGGTCACACAGCTAGGAAGTGTCTGAGGCAAGATTTGAACCCAGGACCTCCTGCCTTTGGTTAACTTTTAGTTGATCTACTAATGTCCCATTTCATTCCAGTTCCAATTCTAATCATCAGACTGATATGGCCTACATTTGAAATTATTTTAGAGGTTTGGGTGAGAATGACCTCACTGAAGGGAGAGTAAGGTTGGTTTGGCAGCCAATCAATAAATATTAAGCAATTACTATGTGCCAGGCACTACGCTAAGTGGCAGGGATACAAGGCTGAGACAGAAGAATGTGAGCCCCAGAGGCCCTCATACAGAAGACATGAAGCCTGTGTTCTGGGTGTTTGTAGCAGTGCTGTCTATATACTGTGTGATCATTCTCATTGACCTCTAAGGAATTGAAAGTAAACTGTAGAAGAAAAAAGAAAACTGTCTCTAAGCATTCAGCAATGGGACACACATATGGATGTACTTTAAGAACTGTGACCTGAAGATGGTAGATATTATAAGGATGATATTAGAAAATAAGTATTGTTTTATTAGTTTAGAGATAAGAAGTAAAGAAGTTGGTTTAAGAAAGAAATGGAGTTTCAAACAGCTGAGAGAAAGTGTTAATTTCAAATGTTGACAGTTTAACCATTTTCCTGTGACACTTAACTCTTTCTGGGTGTGGCAGTTTGACAGTTGGTCTCTGGAAGTTGACAGAGTCACACAGGGGGACCTCTATCCCAGGGCTGGAGAAGGTAACATCTTTGCCTCTCTCTCACTGTCTGAATGAAAGACCTGAAGGAGAGTAGTGGTTTTTTTTTCCAACTTGGGAAACACTATTGATTATCAATTACTGTTTATAGATTGATTAAACTCTGAGAAGACCAAAGAAACCCTGGTCTTTTGTTTGGACTCTGAGTCTGTTAAGGCTCAGAGTCTTAACTTGATTCTTGTTGAGATTCAACCAGCTAACCTTTGTTATTTTTATAACTTGAAGGCAAAGTTAAGAATTATAAGGATAATAGTTTTAGTTTTATTTAGAATAGTATAAATTTAAGTTAGTCAAATCAGGGAGCATTAGTGTAGCCTGTGAAACACAGAAGCAGTTAATTGCAGAACCAGGAAGTTTTTTTTTTAATTTTTTTTCTAAAACCCTTACCTTCCGTCTTGAAGTCAATACTGTGTATTGGCTCCAAGGCAGAAGAGTGGTAAGGGTAGGCAATGGGGGTCAAGTGACTTGCCCAGGGTCACACAGCTGGGAAGTGTCTGAGGTCAGATTTGAACCTAGGACCTCCTGTCTCTAGGCCTGACTCAATCCACTGAGCTACCCAGCTGCCCCCAGAACCAGGAAGTTTTAGTGGAGTTAGAATACCTTAGAATTAGAAATCCTTTTATTTTTCCATAACAAGAGTCTCTTTAGTGTTCCTTGCACCTGGCCCTGAAGGGAAGTTCATCTTTGAGCTTCAATTCACTTTACCACTGAAGAGACTTTGGATAACATCTTTCAAAAGTAATGGAATCATTTTGAAACTTTATTTCATTGGTCTCTGACCTTATTTTTGTGCTCACCCCATTATTATTTTTACAGGACATACTCCACTGGAATAGCCTTAGTAATTTTCATGTTGTTATGGAGGTAGAATCAGTAGGATCTAATAATTAATTGGATAGGAGAAGTGAAAGAACATGAAGTATCAAAGACAACTCAAAAACTTTGAATACAGGAAACTAGGAGAATGTAGTACCCCTAAGAAAAATAATAAAGTCAGAAATAAGGGTAGGTTTTGGTAGAAAGCTGGAAAAGTACAGTTTTGGACATGTTTGATTTTAGGTACTAGAAATCCATTTTTTTTAAACCATTAACTTCTGTGTATTGGTTCCTAGGTGGAAGAGTGGTAAGGGTGGGCAATGGAGGTCAAGTGACTTGCCCAGGGTCACACAGCTGGGAAGTGTCTGAGGCCAGCTTTGAACCTAGGACCTCCTGTCTCTAGGCCTGACTCTCAATCCACTGAACTACCAAGCTGCCCCAGAAATCCATTTTTAAATGATACTGCTCTGTCTTAGTTTTCTTCCCACTTGTCTAATCATTCCTCCATTCCTTTAGCTGATTCAACACCAGGCTTCTGGCTCTACTTAGCCTGTGTATTCCCCAGAACTCTGCCTAGGATCCTTTTCTATATATAAACATGTGATCTCATCAGCTTCTCAGGATTCAAGTACCATCTTTTTCCAGATAATTTTAAAATTTAGATATCCATCCATAATCTCCAATACTACCAATCACCTGCTGGATACCTACCACATGGATGTCTCACTGACACCTCAAACTTAATATGTCCAAAATAGAATTTATTATTTTTTCCAAAAAACAAAACAAACATATGCCTTCACTATACTGCTCCATTTCCACTAAAGGCAATCTTTCCAATGATCCAAGTTCAAAGCCTTGAAATCATCCTTGACTTTTCTTTCTCTTTCACCTCATGCCTAGCCAGTAAGTTGCCAAGACTTGTTCATTACATTCCCACAGTATCTCCTTAATCTATTCTCTTCCCTTCTCAACTCACATGGCTACCACATTACTTCAAGTTTTCATTTCTCCCACCTATAGATGAGCATAAAAGCCGACTCATTGGTCTCTCTGCTGCCAGTGTCTTCCTCTAATCCCTCTCCTAAATTTCCTACAGCACAGGACTAACTATGCCATTCCTTTGCTCAAAAGCTTCCAGTGGTTTCCTGTTGCCTACATGATAACATGCAAATGCTTCGCCTGGCATTTAAACCTCTTCACAGCCTGCCTTCCATTTATAATTCTAGATTCATTGCATATTATTTTCCTTTCCAATCAAATGAGACTCCTAGCCATTTCCTGCACTTGACATTCTATCTCTTGCCTCCTCACAAGCCATTCATCATGTCTGGAATACACTCTCCCCAGATCTCCTGCTGTTGAAATCCTTTTCCTACTTCCAGGCTCAATTCAGGTACCACAACCTTCTGGATGAAATATTCCCTATTGCTCCTCAGACATTCATGCTCTTTCCCTCCTAGATTTTCTTTGTATTATACTTATTTACATACATGCTACACCTAACAGTAGAATGCAAACTCCTTGAGGGCAAGGATGGTTTGAGAATTTTTTCTCTATCCTATCCCACACCTCCCCAGTGGATTATACATAGTAAAAACCTAGCCAATGCTAGGTTGTGAAATGGAACATAATGTCCTAGGGTAAGTTGAAGATGTGAGTGGTGAGCTCAGCTGAGAAATTACAGAATAATAATAGGGTTGTTGTGAGGAAAGTGCTTTTAAAACTGTAAATAAATGAACTATACAATACTTAAATCCTCAAACTGGGGCTTCATCAATTTGAGAGTTCCCTCCAACAGTGTTAATTGCAGCCTATCCATGCCTGCTATCCTATGTGACTCTCATCCATAATAAAGATGGGGTATAACTATTGTTGCTTGCAGAATTCTCCCGGTCACCCCCCACCCAACTCTATCTCCAAACCATTCCCCTCCAAAAAAAAAAGTTCTTCAGGAATTAATTTGAACTTGTTAGGCACTTTTGTTAGAAAGTTCTGTTCTACACAGTTTTTACTTTGCACTGATGAATGCACAAAATGTCCTTGTGTATTACAAATTAATCAGACTATAAAGGAACCCTCCAGTGTCTATATGCGATTTAGCAGCTGTGTGCCTCTGTCTTTATTTTTACATGGAAATATTAAACCCTTTTACTCTAAAAGAATGAGAATAAGACTCACAAAGCAAATAGTACTCAATATAGATGTGTGGGAAATCTTGGTATATTGTCAGTGGGTCTGAGTGAATGGAGAGTTTTGATTTAGAAGGAAAAAGGGAAAAGAAATGACATTATGAAAGTTAATTTCCAATTCTACCATGCTAACAAAGTGAAATAAGGGAAAATTAGATGTTTCTTTTAGAGTTTTAAGATTTGAAACTTATCATTGTACCCAGAATCAGAATTTTTCAGCAAACACGTCAATTACTGTATATGACACATGACTGTTTTTCCAGCAAAAGCTCGCTATCCTGCAGGTTTGCCATGGTCTTCTTTTACAGCTTTTGGATTAGTGCAACTGCTCAGTAACTATTTGAGTTCACCCTATTACTAATTTTCTGGGGAACTTTTTTTTTTCTTAACGAGGAGAACATATTGTTCACCTGGGTTGATTTATGACATTTCAATATTCATTCAGTTGATGTGTCTTGAGGACTGTAAAAGGATATAAAACTGATTTGCCTCCTTTTTACAGCAAACCACAGGAGTGGAGGATTTGAACCATCCCTTTTAACTCCTGGCAAGGAACTGACCTTTGTTTTCAGCCAAACACAGTAAGATCAGAACTGGGTATTGCAGCCTTGGTAGAAATTGCTGCAGCTCATTCAAACACTCAGCTGGCTCCTAGTCATCTTTCAGGCAGGTCTATTTATAAGTAACTATTAGATACAAGGTGTTCACAGCACCTCTTTCCAGGAACTATTCACCTGTACTCGATTGATCTGTACATAAGTCCTTTATAGATTTACTTCATAGGTTAAGCATTATAAGTTAGAAAAGAACTCAAAACCTCTTATAGAGATATTTAATTTTTCTTTCTCTTCGTCTTGCTACTACTGATCTTTGGTCTGAAAAGATTTTGTAAATCTCAGGTCAGGAAAGTTAACAAAACTCTTACACTCAAATATTGTTCTTCTTTTCTACAGGAGGAAACTCTCCAGCGGGCACGTGAAGAAGATGAGAAAAGGAAAGAGATCACAAGTCATTTTCAGGGTACCCTGAGTGATATCCAGGCTCAGATTGAGCAACAGAGTGAAAGGAATATGAAGCTATGCCAAGAGAACACAGAGCTAGCAGAGAAACTGAAAAGCATCATTGATCAGTATGAACTCAGAGAAGAGGTGAGAACTGTATCAAGCCATGCAGAAATAGGGGCACTGAAGCATTTGGGTAGATTGATGGCAGAATGAATGTTGAACTCAAGTCAAGAAACCTGAGTTCAAATCCTGTCTCAGACACTTACTGGCTGCTTTACCCTGGACAAGTCACTTCACCTCTTTGGCCTCTATTTCCCCATCTGTAAAATGGGGATAATAATAATAGTACCCAAAGTTGTTGTGATGACCAAATGAGATGATATATGTAAAAGGTCTTTGCAAATTTTAAAGTGTCCTATAAATGCTAGCTATTATTTACTATGATTATCTGAGAGTTGAGGAAACTGCAGAAATAAGGTTTTGACCACTCTTTAACAGACTAATAATGAGAAAGTTTTCTTTGTAAACCAAGAGGATCACAGATAACATTATTAAATCGCTCCTTTGAAATGGTCTAAGAAATTCATCTGAATTTACATCCGTACAGTAGTCAGAAACAAATTAAAAGTGAAGTATATGAACTTATAAGATCTAAGTCATAGCTTTCCCTTTGAAATATAATTCAATAAAGCTTAAAAAGGGTGATTTTATTTATTTTTAAATAAAAATCCTTAGCTTCCATCTTAGAATCAATACTATATATTGCTTCCAAGGCACAAGAGTGGTAAGGGCTAGGCAATGAGGGTTAAGTGACTTGCCCACCAGGGTTACCCAGCTAGGAAGTATCTGAGGTCACATCTGAACTCATGACCTCCCATCACTGAGCCTGGCTTTCAATCCACTGAGCCAACTGGCTGCCCCCCAAAAAGATAATTTTAGCAACTTTCTCTTTCATCTTGAGTAGTTGCATAACTCCATCTGTATAATTCCTTTGTTGATATACATTGCATTGGTTAATGCCATCCTGTGTAATTCATATCCTTGTTTTCCCATAAGTCCTGGCATAGAAGATTTCCTAATAGAATGAAATCCACTTTCTGCATTTTTTTAGTATCATCAGGGTTCCAACCCATACCACTCAGACTATCCTTCCATAATGTTTCATTCTCATAGTTGTCCCAAGTCCTTTTCTGGTCATATGGTTCCTCAATAATGTCTTTTGCATCACTTTTTGAATGCAGATTGTTGATGGTGACATATTACATTGAGCTTATCCCTGAATGTATCTTTTCATTGCCTTTACTTTTTTATAATTTTCATTCTTTTGAAATTATGATATTCTATGAGTTACAGAAATATAGTATGTCCCTAAGACATAAGTGGGTTTGGGGGAGAGAGGAGGCTTTGTTTATTTGTTTTTTGGCCTAAATCTGATGGAAATGCTTAGAGTAGAAATTCCCTCTACTAATGCAGATAGGCAACTTGTCTTGGAGAGCTGCATGGAGCACTTAGAATTGAAGTGACATGTTGATGGTGCCCAAGGCAGTATTTAACCCCAGGTCTTACCTATTCCAAGGAAAGACTTCTATCCACTACATCATGCTGCCTCTCTATCAGAAAATTCAATAGTGACTAGTCTGGGATTATTGAAAGCAATGGATAATTTTCCAAATAGAATCTAGCCCTATGACTTCTTTTGAGCCCAGGATATCTATCTGTACTACCTATCCAAGAAATAGATGATAAATAAATAGATAAACAAATTCAACATATAACTATCATAATTTAAGCATTATGCATTTTTCATCCATTTTGTTTTTTAAGTGTGAATGGTTAAGACACTCTTTTCAAAATTGTTGTGGATTTCACTAACAGAGTTTTGTAGCATTCTGAGACATAAGGATAATAATTAGAATATTGTCATCTCAGTAGAACCATGTGAAGAACTGAGTTTTGTAACAATGTTTTTAAGAGAAAGCAGCCATGGTGGTAAGATAAATGTGACAATTTTATCATTCCACATTCTAGTTCAGAAATTTCAATACAGAATGCTTGTATAGAGTGATACATGGAGAAATGATAAGTGAATGAAAAGACTATCATATAGCACCAAAAAGTTAGAGTTGAAGGAAAACTTTAATCTAACTTCATTTTACAGGTGAGGTCCAAGAGGTTAAATGTCTTGTTCAAGGTCAAGCAACTAATGTGTGACAGAGATAGGATATAGAGCCAGTTACCAAGAAATATTCCAAACTAGCAGTGACCTAGGACCACTTCTGTCTGTGGCACTCTGCTCCCCAAGGTTGAGTTAAAATTAGACCAACCTCTAAATGTGGTAAGAACAGAGGAACATTTGTTTCTGCATTTTCACTCATTTCTTAGCCCTTATTTACTGTTAGCTCATTATGGCAGGTTAGTCTAATACTGGGATTGGCCAATTTTGACCCCAGGAGAACATACATCTATTCAGTAATTCGTGTACATTCCTTCAAGCCAGTATAAAAACCTGGCAGGTTTGAAATCATTTGTATTCTTTAAGCAAAAACTATAAGGCCCCTGGTTATTAGGCTAAATTGTACCATGGATAGAGCACTGGAATTGGAGTCAGAAAGATCCAAGTTCAAATCCAGCCTGCAACACTTACAAACTGTGTCATCTCAGGCAAGTCACTGAACTTATTTGCCTCCATTTCCTCAACTGTAATATAAAGATAACAATAGAACCTATTTAGTCCCAGGGTTGTTGTGAACCTCAAGTGAGATATTTGTAAAGCACTTGGCATCGTATCTGGTACATTGTAGGCATTATATAAATGCTAGCAATGATTATTAATTATTATCAGAGGTGTTGGAGAAGGAATTATTTTTCTAATAATGAGTTGGATGGCCTCTGACCTTTTCAACTCTGAAATTTAGTGATTCTATGAAAAAAGTCACCATTACAACCCGTTCCAATGCTGATAATAAAGGCAATAGTATTAATATTAATCCTATAGTGCATATATCCCAATGTTCCCTAATGAACTTTTTTTTCTGATTTTGAAAATTTTATTTAATTAATTAATTTACAGTATTTTTCCATGGTTACATGATTCATGTTATTTCCCTCCTCTCCCCCCCTCCCCTGTAGTCAACAAGCAATTCCACTGGGTTTTACATGTGTCATTGATCAAGACCTTTTTCCATATTATTAATATTTGCACTAGGGTGATCACTTAGAGTCTACATCCCCAATCATATCCCCATTGACTCATGTGATCAAGCAGTTGTTTTTCTTCTGTGTATCTACTCCCACGGTTCTTCCTCTGGATGTGGATAGTGTTCTTTCTCTTAAGTCCCTCAGAATTGTCCTGGGTCATTGCATTGCTGCTAGTAGAGAAGTCCATTACGTTCTATTTTACCACAGTGCATCAGTCTCTGTATATAATGTTCTTCTGGTTCTGCTCCTTTCGCTCTGAATCAATTCCTGGAGATCATTTCAGTTCACATGGAATTCCTCTGGTCTTAATGAACATTTTTTTAAAAATCCTTACCTTCCATCTTAGAATCAAATCTGTCTATTGGTTCCAAAGCAGAAAGGTAGTGAGAGCTAGGCAAAAGGGGTTAAGTGACTTGCCCAGGGTCATAGAGCTAGAAAATATCTGAGACCAGATTTGAACCCAGGACATCCCACTAGGCTTGGCTCTCAATCCATTGTGCCACCTACTTACCCCCTCCATAATAAACATTGTTGGTTATAGTTAGAATACTAAATGAATTATTACAATTTTGGATCTTCCTCAATCCCCTTGTAGAATTCTGGCTACTTCTCTGAATCAGACAGATTAAGAGTCAGGAGGTATAAGTCTGTCCCTAACTAGCTATATGACCTAGGGGAAATCACTTAAATAGGCCTGAATTTTTCTCATCTATGAAAAGAGGGGACTGTAATAAATGATCTCAAAGATTTTTTCTAGTTGTAATAATCCTCTGCTTCTCAGATGCCTAACCTCTTTAATACAGTAAATGTATCCAAGGAAATGATTTAACAATATTAGGAAAGCTAATGGAAAAGAAAAGATGGATTCTTGATTTGAACTCCTCCAAAGCTATTGGACACCTCTACCTACCAGACCTGTTATTTTAAAATACAGAGATTATTTTAAAGTATTATTTTAAATGCAGGGAACATTATAAAGGGATCACTGCACAATGTTAGGCAACCCTGGGAAGCAAATCAAAGAGATTTTACCTTTTGTTCAGTTGTTTTGGTTATTATCTTCATTATCTGATTTAGGGTTTTCTTGGCAACTAGAATATTTTGCCATTCCCTTCTCTAATTCATTTTACAGATGAGGAAACTGAGGCAAAAAGGGTTAGGTGACTTTTCTAGGCTCCTATAGCTAATAAGTATCTAAGACTGGATTTGAATTCAAGAAAATGAGTCTTCCTAATTCCAAGCCCAGCACTGTATTCACTGTAATCCCTACCTGCCCTAATTTTACCTATAATGGAACTTAAAAGTTTCAGGCCAATATGGTATAGTGGGAGGCAGCTAAGTAGAGTAGAAATAATACTGACTCTGGAGTTAGGGACCTGTATTCAATTCCTACCTCCAGTACTTATGACATGTCAGTTCACTTTATTGGGTCTCTATTTATTCATCTGTAAAATGAGAAGGTTGGACCAGATAGCCTCTGTGGTTCCTTCCAGCTCTAGATTTATGATCCTCCTCACATGAAGACCTCATGGGGGAGTTTTTGATGCCATCAATGACATCTCCTTTCCTTCTCCAGAAGAGGGAGCTATATACACTTTTCTTGATCTCTTTAACTTCTGTTCTTTTGACATTTAGTCTGTTTGGGGCGTGGAACCTCCAAGGGAAGGCAAATGGATTTTGTGTTGATAGGAATATTATCTGACAACTCTCAGGCAGTCGTCAATAAATCCTTTTTTTCTTCTTTGTTTCATGTGTGTACTTTGTTCTTCTCCAGCATCTGGATAAAATATTTAAGCACCGGGAACTCCAACAGAAACTGGTGGATGCAAAACTTGAACAAGCTCAAGAAATGATGAAGGAAGCAGAGGAGAGACACCAGCGAGAAAAGGAATATGTACTTATCAATTTAAACATCTGCCTGCTCTATTTTTATCCCATGTCACAGAGAAACTCCTAATCATCTTATGTTCATGAAGAATCACAGAGGGATAGGGTGCCATTATTTAATGCAGACGGATAGAACAATGATTGCCTCACCCCCACCCAGCCCCCAAGAGCAGGAAAGTCCAAATTTTATCTTAGAGACACTTTGGTGAATGATCAAGTGTCAAGGGAGTATCTGTCATCTGTACTGCTTTTTTCCCCTCTTGATTTTAACTGATGCCCTTTGTTTTTTATACCAGTCATAGCCTAGTGGTAATAGCTGGTAAATACTACAGAGGTCTCCCTTCTAACAAAGAGAAACAGTTAAATAAAATTAACTTGGATGGTAACAGCTTTCAACTGGTACACTCCTGATATGCAACATTTCGTTTCTCTAGTTTTCACCAAGAGGAAAGAGGCACCTTTCATGATTTGCCCTCTGAAAGTAATATTGATCTTTAGCTTTCATTTGAGTTTTAGAAACAAATTTATTTCTACTGTGGGTTCTAGGGAAAGTAGATATAGTATATGTGAACATATGTATGTGTTTATGTATGAAAACATATGGATTATGTATATATATATAATCTCATCCTTTAATTATTTCATGATAACAGATTATAAGCTCCCGAGGGGCAGGGAACTATGCTGTATCTAATCTTTGTATCCCCAGCTACTTACACATCATCAGAATCTATTAACTATTTGTTAAATTAAGAAGTCAAGTTAATGGTCATTTATTAAGAACCTACTACATCCATTATTGTGTGGATTACTATGGAGGCATCAAAAAAGAGAAAGGGCATAGTCTCTGACTTTTAGGAATTTACGATCTGATTCCAGAAATCCATATGAAATAACTTGTGAGCAATGAAAGACATTTATACCCTCAAATCCTGGACGGTTTGATACCCTCAAAATGTTGTAGGTATTTCAAGAAGGGAATATTGATAGAGGAGGCTAAGCATTGAAGGAGATGTTGAGAATTGGAATTGGTAGAGACAAAAGGTAAAGGCTATCTCGGTGTTTGGGAAAGCCATAAGTAAAGAAATAAAAGAAAGAATTTGGATGTTCTGTGTATTAGGAAGGAAACTGGTAGTCCCACAGGCGGAGGATAAGCCAATAATCCAGGGGGGCCAGATAAACATATGCAATAACTTCCCCTCTAGTTCTTTCTGAGTCATCGGGGTGACTCAGCCTCTGCCTTTGGTCTGTACAACCGATGAAGCAATACACTCACACCTGCTGATGCTATTCTTATAGATGCCAACATCGCTCATGTAGATAATTGTCAAAGGATCAAGAAAATAGACCCACTGTTATTGGCATAACTATCTCTCTATTAAAAACTACATGAAGCCACTACATGAAGCAAAAGTAACTTAAGTGCCACCTGACAGCTCGACAACATTAAGGAATACTAATGAGAAGATCTAGGTAAATTAAAATAGCATCAGAAGGAAAATAATGAGTTACTTCTCTCCTGCTGGTCAATGACAGTAAAATACCTCATTCTTTCTCTGCAGCCCTTTCCAAAGATAGCTACTAACCCAACTGGTATACTTTTTATATTAATTTGAGGGTGGTGGAGGGAAACATCAGACACAGTACACTTTCCCCTTGCCTCTATGCCATTCCTACTTCTTGCCTTGGGTTTTGCTTTCAAATAAAACCCAGAAATCATGACACCAAAGCAGTAGCCCGTTGTCACTATTAGAGCACTATTGTCTACTAAATTTGGCTAGAGAATGGGACTCAAGTATTGAATCTCCTCAGGGGTGTTAGGAATTTTCAAGCTAAGAATGGAGAGTCATCTGCAATACTGGAAAGGAGACTCATTGTGTGAGAGGCTGAACTATATGGGGATTTAATTCAATTCACGCATTTATTTAACACTTGCTATGTGCTAGGTACCATATCAGACATTTAGAATACAAAGATGAAAAGTTTTAAATAGTCTACCCTCAAGAAGTTTATATTCTGCTGGATTTGATATTTTACAAGCAAGATAATTGTATTTCTATTTTTTCTTTCATGAAATCAAATCAAGTCATCATCAAAAACCACAAGATACATTTCAGCTTTAATAAATTATTTCATATTTTTGTATTTTTAAGAACCTTTTAAGGAGAGCTAAGAAGCAGGAAAAAGTAACAAGACTTATATATTAACTGAAATAATAAAGATCTTTTGAATGTAATATATTCTCTTCTTTTGGATAATCTTTTCACAGTTACTGAACCAAGCAGCTGAGTGGAAACTTCAGACTAAGATGCTGAAGGAACAAGAGACAGTCCTGCAGGCCCAGGTGAAGTAGGAAGAATTAAATGCATGGTTTGTGCCTTTCTTTATTTGTTTCCAAGTCATGGTCTTCAGCCCCAATGTATAGAATTCTAAATATACTGGACAGGAATAAGGAGAAAGGAAGAATAAATTCACAACTGTAAAAACCTAGCAAAAGGAGACCTAGAACATTGTCTTTAAGGCAAAACAATTCTACTTACCATTTACCCATTCTGCATACCTATCTTTATAAATTATGGAACCACAGGAGTCAATCAGGGTAAACCAGTGTCCAAAAATACAATCCTGAGCTCACTCCTTCCCCACCTTCCCTCCCTTCCTTTATTAATCTCTCTTTTTTTTTTTACAATAATATGTATTGGTTCCAGTGCAGAAGAGTGGTAAGCAATGAGGGTTAAGTGCTCAGGGTCACAAAACTAGAAAGTGTCTGAGGTCAGATTTGAACCTGTCAACCTGTCTCTAGGCCTGGCTCTCAATACACTGAGACTCCTAGCTGCCTCTTCCTTTATTCATCTTTGAAGGTAAGAATAAAGCAGAGTCTAAGTTTAGATTTGCCATTTACAAATATTAATATTCAAAATCTCTTCCACAAGTGTTATGTTTGTTTCCTTTATTTTAAATGTATCAGGATATCAAGGAAGGATCTCTCATTGTCTTGGTACAGAAGGTTTCTCTACCTAGAAGATCCTACATATAACACACGTGTTGGAGAGTTGCCTTGGACTCAGAAAACCTAAGTAACTTATTCAGCATCTCACAGCTACTAAGTGCCAGAGGTAGACTTGTACTTGAGTGGTCCTAATCCTGAGTCCAGCACTCTGGCTATATTTTATTTAAATAAGCAAAAAGAAAAAAATAAGACTTCAGCCAACTCTCAAATACTCATCCTACTGGAAGGGAGTAAAGTCAACGATGGGTTCAAAACATTAGATCATCTAGAATTAGTTTCTGTTTGGCTCTAGTGCATCTTGATAGTTAGACTGGAAATAAGAACATGTCTCACATTGTACAAATTTATACTTCATACCAAACAATGTTCCACAATGTAAAGATATGTCTAAAATCTAGAAAAGCTGGATAAATTTCATGTCTCTCTCCCTGCTTAACTGTTCTGTTCCTTGTTTCCACTGAAGATGTGAAGTTTCATACCAATAAAACATGATAGTGGATTTCCCAGCTGATGCTTTCCCCATCTCATTGTCACTCTGGTTTGCATCCTCATTTTGATTCAATTAGACAAAAATGCAATGGGTACATTGGATTTGGAAATATATTGCCAGAGTTTGTACCCCAATTTTGCCCTCTCTTATCTTATGTCCTTGGACAAGCCACTTTATGCCTCTTTTGAGAAAAAATAAGGACATGGGACTCAATGGCTTCTAAGGTTCCTTCCAGCTCTAAATTTATGATCTTATAGTCCTAGAAATATCTTAATACATCTAGGTCTAATTTCATCTATAAAATGAGAGGAGGGGAAGTTTTACTTAATGGCTTCTAAAGTCTCTTTCAACTCTAAATTCATAATTCTGTGATCTTAATTTGTGCCAGACCCTATGGCTGGCATTTGAGATAGAAAGATGAAAAGCAAAAACAAATTCCCTAACCATGAGGTGTTTGTAATGCAATGGGGTAGCGGTTTGAAGGAATACAAGAGGGAGGGGGAAGGAAAAAGCGTTTATATAACACCTACTATGTAGCAGGCACTATGCTAAGTGCTTTTCACAAATACTATCTCATTGGATCCTCACAACCCTGTAAGGTAGGTGCTTTTTTTATTTTTTACAGTTGAGGAAAAATTTTTTACAGTTTACAATTGAGGAAATTGATGCAATCAGAATTTAAGTGATTTTTCCAGCATACAGAAGTAGTGTCAGAGATCGTATTTGAACTCAGAACTTCTAGATTCCAAGCCCAGTAGATTCTATCCACTTTGATACCTATGAATACAATACCATAGCATACCATACCATAGAAAAATTATTTTCATGGTAGAATGATTTGAGGCAATGAAGATTAATGCAAAATATTTTAGAACAATTTGAGGCAACAAAGATTGCTTTCATCTGGACCAGAAAAGGATTAATGAGTAAAGGACCACTTACTCCTTCTGTTGGGCCTTGAAGGAAGGGGTTTTCAAAAGGGAGAGGCTGGGCACCAGTGAGTTCCTAGAATGGTAGATATTTCCCAGAATGAACAGAGGCAGAAAAGAGTGAATGATAAAACCAAACAAGTATTAGCAGCCCTTCCTTAAGAGAAGAGGCAATGACACATTCAAATGGGAGAGACCTTCCCCCGGAATCCTTCAAGGGGAGGCTGTGGTCTCTCTAGTTTTTCAAGAAGAAATGCAAAAATATTTTGGGACACTTTGGGAATAAATCATCAAGAGGTGAAAAAGTCAGAAGGCTTCCAGATTTAGTAGGAAAAATGAAAAAAGTGGATAAATCCACTTACATATAGTCAAAAATGATCTATTTATGAGAGGCCAAATGAATCTCTTCTTGTGGATAATGAGGAGGGAAAGCAGTCATAAATTTTCTCTCCTAGTTTTATTTATTCTATACTTAAAAAAAAACAACCTCAGGGACAGTTACATGACACAGTGGTTAGAGCATCAGGCCTAGAATCAGGAGAACTTGGTTTCAAATTTGGCCTCAGACACATCCTAGCTATAATGTCACTTAATCCCATTTGCCTAGTCCTTGCCCTTCTGTCCTAGAGTTGTTACTAGGACAGAAAGAAAAGATTTAAATAAACACACAAGTATATTTGTTCTAAAATCTTGTCATAGTCTACTTGTTTCACTCCATGCTTCCCTTATTGCTCCCCATAATCCACTTCCCAAGGCAAGGGTGTTTCTGGAAGCCTCTTAAGCAGCCACTTCTTTTTAATCTTAGCTTTCCTCTTCTGGCTTTCCATATTCCCAAATATGAATATAAAAAAATTAGCTATTATCTAGTCCACCAAAAAGAGAAAAGAGAATTTCTCAAATTCCTAAATTCAACAGGAAGTTTGAAAACATTCCACTTTTTAAATGGCAAATATTATCCTAACAGGATGTTTGATTTTTTAAAAAATAATTCACACAACAAAAAGTTAAGTAGGAGAGGTGGGTTTTTCTTAAAGCTTGTTTTGTATAGCACTGGAAATCCCTGATTCAATTTGAAATCGATTTTTTTCAGGGCTTCCAACAGTCTGAGGTATTGTTAGAATCACAGAATTGTAGCACTGGAATGGAGCTTAGAGATTTCCTGAGCTGGTGTTCATTTCTCAGGTCTGAGTTAGACCCCAAAGCATAGCTGTATTATTTTCCTGGTCCTTCATTTTTCAATCACTCAGAATGAAAGGACAGAATCAATGGTCTAAAAAGGATCATTGGAACACAATTGCTACTTAAAGATACAATTTCTGTAAGGTCACAATCGGCAATTCAACAGGAATGAACATCCACAGATTTGGAATGCCAACATTATCAACCAAATAACACACCTACTTGACACTTTTAAAGGGAAAGGAAATTCAGAAAATCAATGACTGAAGCAATGTAACTTGCATATCCTATAAAATCAGGCCTCCTATCAACTATGATTCCTACCAATATTAAGGGAACTTTTTTTTGACACTTTTTTCTCTTCCCCCTCTCTCTGCCGCATAGAAGGCATCAAAAAAAATGTATATATAGATTGTCTTTCATGGTTTTATTTATCAATTCTTTATCTGGAGGTGAACCTTCACACATTATTAATTCTGTAGCTGTATATAATATTCTCTTGGTTCTATTCCTTTTACTCTTCATAATTTCATATAGGTCTTTCAAGTTTAAAAAAAATTAACTTGCTCATCATTTCTTACAGTGTAGTAGTAATATTCCATCACAATTATATGCCACAACTTGTTTGGCTTTTCCTCAGTTGATGAACAGCCCTTCAATTTCCAGATCTTTTCCACCATAAGGAGAGCTGCTATAAATATTTTGGAACATATAGGTCCTTTTCCTTTTCCCCTGACTTCCTTGGGAAACAAATCCAGCGGTGGTATTGCTGGATCTAAGGGTATACACGGTTTTATAATTCTTTGGCCATAATTCCAAATTGCTTTTCCACATCCCCTCCAACATTTATCATTTTGCCCTTCCATTATTTTAGCCAGTCTGATGGGCATGAGATATCTCAGAATTGTTTTGATTTTAATTTCTCTAATTAGTAATGATTTAGAGCAAACGATTACTTCTGCTATGGGTTATTGGACTTGTTTCTAGAGATAATTTCATAGAGGTCTTTGGACATGGTTCTTAAATACAGAATGGTTTTTAACATCCTTAAATGCTTTTAAACTTTTATTTGTTAAAAAAGAACATAAGCATCAAAAAAATTCTTTTTAGATTAAATAGATTCAGTCATTATTTCTAAGAGAAATAATGCCTTGGAACAAAGCTAATCTTAGAGTCTGGTTCAGAACAAAATCTACCCGGTCTATTGTAAGGGGAATCTTGTTCAGATAAAGGCGGGACTTGATGCTTTCCAGGGTTCCTTCCAATTCTGGATTTCTGTGGTTTAAGTTGACCCAGTTACTAAGGATCTGAGTTTGTATTTCAAAGTATGTATCAATCTTGTATTTATTTCTCTGTAACATGTTTATCCCCTCCTCCCAAGAGAATATAAACTACTTGAGGGTGGGGACAGAAGCTTTTTTTTTTTTTTAATCTGTATCATCTGTGCCTATCACACAATAGGGACTCAATAAATGTTTGTTGATTGATTGATATCAGTTGAGAATCCTGCACAGCCCCAACCCAGTGCCATGCATGCAGAAAGCACTCAATAAATGATTTCATTGAGCAATGACCCTAGCTGAGCCCATAAGGGTTATCTGGGCTACAAATATTTCTAGAATCATACTCTGTGTGTGTACTCATAATCATTTTTCTTCCCAAATAATAAACCCTAGCATAATGTTTTGATCTTAAATCACTCCGAATACAACTCCTATAATAGATCCCCTCTTTTCTATGCTTGCAGCTTACTCTCTACTCTGAGAGGTTTGAAGAGTTCCAGAATACGCTGACAAAAAGCAATGAGGTATTTGCCACTTTCAAGCAGGAAATGGATAAAGTGAGTACCACTTATCATCCAGACTGTACTGGTATTTTCCATTTTGACAACCAATTCTCCTTTGGGCTCATTCATCTCAGGTTATGACACTACAGTGCCTCTCATAGAATCATGAAATGTTTATAGATTTGGAAGAGATTGTGCTGTATTTTTTATTGGTAAGCTTGTGGTAAAATAGTTTCAGCAACTGTCCAAAGAAAAAAGAAAATGATTCATTTTCACTTGTTTCTTGGTATCGGGTGGGGACAAGGAGTTAGACAGGAAAGATAAACTTTCTCTTTACTGTTTGCTGAGAGTTAAAGAAAGGACAACCCTGTGACCTGCAAAAGACTGATAAGCACTGAGGTTAAAAAGAGATACTCTTCTAAATTGCAAACTCTCCCTTAGAATTTCACTACCAATTTACATTTTTCAAAAAATTTAAATAATTGCTTTAATTCTCCATTTCAGACCATAGAATTTTAGAGTGGGAACAAACCTTGGAAATCATTTAGCCTGACCCTGCCACTTCACAGACAGGGAAACCAAGGTCCAAATGGTTGGAGTGATGTGCCCAAGTGAATTAGTCATTGAGTTTAGACTATATAACTCAGATCTCCTACCTCCTCGTCTAGTCATTAGATCCTTCTGCCCTGGGTCATCATGTTATTTCCCTTCCTTCCCCAATACGAAACTACATATACCCAATTGTAGGTACATATCTCTGAGAAATGCCTATGCATATGTTACATTTTTCTTTTTTTTAATTAACTTTATTAACTTAAAACAATTTTAAACATCTATTTCCTGATGCATACCCCTGACATTTGGACTCTCTCTTGTAATAAAGAAAAATAATTATATTGCTTTACCTTTACGAGAAATCAAATCCCCTTCCCATTCATTCCCTTCATAATATAGTCAATATCACAATCTTGCTTGGAAAAGAGCATTTGCCAACTTATAACTATAAGAAGCATTGAAAATAGGTTTCATGAGTCAGCATGAGAAATATGTACATGTATAAATATGAACAGATATGTATATAATTTGTGGGTAATCTACACCTAGATTATTATATCTCATATATATCATATATATTATTATATCAATATATATTATATCAAGAATCCTTGATATAAAAATTATCTCAAAATACAGATTGGCAACTCTTTTTTACTTTTAATTTAGTAAATCACCCAAGGCACTGAGAAGTTGACTTGCCTATGAAAAGAGCCTAAACCTAAATCTTTCTTAATCTAAGGTCAGTCTTCTATCTACTATGTACACTGCTTCTCAGAGATATCATAGGGTCCTCGATCTAAAACTGCTATGGACCACAACGGCCCCAGTTCCCTCATTTTACAGAAGAGAGAAATGAAGCCCAGAAAAATTAACTGATTTGCCCAAGGACACCTAGGTAGTAAGTAGCAAAGCTGGGATATAAATTAAAATAATAAAAACAAAAACCAGAATTTTTCTAAAAAAGGGCAAGGATGAGATGGCTTCATTTTTCATTGATAAGAAGCTAAGGTGATCAGGAAAAAAAGGAAAAGAATCTGCATATGTTCTAAAATATTTTCTTTGTAGTGGCAAAGAATTAGAAATTGCAGGGATGCCCATCAATTGGGGAAAGGCTAAGTTGTGGCATATGATTGTGATAGAATACTATTGCACTATGAAAAATGACAAGCAAGTTAATTTTTTTAATAGAAAGGCCTATATGAAATTATTAAGAGTGAAATAAGCAGAACTGACAGAACATTATATACAACTCAAATATTGTTTGAAGAATGATTTGTGTATGTACACTTCTAGAGAAAGAACTAATAGAAATAAGCAATAGTTATTTTATATATATATGTATATTTTTATCAAATAATGTCTTCTCTAGTGCAAGAAGGAAATGAAGTAAAGGAATTACCTGGGAATTTTAATGTAACAGATAAACAGATTAATTAATTTTTTAAAAATACAAACAAAAGACCTTTAAATCACACATGAGAAGGTAGCTGAAGTGATTTTTTTTAAGAACCCTTACCTTCCATCTTGGAATCAATACTGTGTATTGATTCCAAGGAGAAGAGTGATAAGGGGCTAGGCACTGGGGGTCAAGTGACTTGCCCAGGGTCACACAGCTGAGAAGTGTCTGAGGCCAGATTTGAACCTAGGACCTACCATCTCTAGGCCTGACTCTCAATCCACTGAGCTACCTAGTTGCCCCCAGCTGAAGTGATTTAAAATGAAAATACCACTCATGATCATGATTGATCCATCCTCATTGCTAGATTCCAGGAATTATTTTCTCCTTTAAGTATGAGCAAGAAGCTCTGGTCTCAAATTGGGAGAAATAAGCTCAAACTATTGAGAGGACCACTCTTTTCAGAGGATTACTCTTTTCAAACTATAGAGAGGAACACTCTTTTCAAGGTTGGATTTTCATTGTGATTATTGGAAATAATTACTTTTTCTATTTGTAAGCTTTAGAAACAAAAGCAAAAGTTTAATCAAAGCACAAACCAGTCAGAATTCACCCATGGAAGCCAGAGAAAAATTATGTTAATGTGTCAAAGTGTGTTTCAATTATATTTTACTTTTAAATGAATTTTTACTCACTTCCCCTTGCTGGATTTCAGTTTCCTTAACTCTTAAATGAAGGCATTGGACTTGATTTTCTAAGGATTTAAAGCTCAGAATCCTTTGCCTGTATCTGAAAGACTCTCAATAGTGATAGAAATTTTGATAAAGAGTTGTATAAGCCTCTGTATGAATCTTTTAACCTATGAAGAAGAATAGCACCTAATAAGATGAAATTTAACAGAGATAAATTTATACTTGAATGCAAAAAGTCAATCTCCCACAGAGGTTCTCTCTCTCTCAAGAGAAGGGATCCATTGCTAGATGACAGAAGTTAATCTGGAAACAGATGTAAGGGATTCAGTGGATGGAAAGTTCATAATAAGTCAACAATGTGATATGCCAACAAAAAAAAAAAAAGAAAAAGCTAATGCAAGCTTAGGTTACACTATTCCACATAAAATAAAGAACAAGTAGATCTAGAGTTACATATTGGGAACTAAAGTGTAAAGGAGGCAGAGGAGTATAAGGGAAAGAGTTCTAGATTTGAGGACCTGCGTTGGAATCTGAAGGACCACTAGGTGATACAGTGAATAGAGTGCTAGACCTGAAATTAGGAAGACTCATCTTCCTGAGTTCAAATCTAGCCTCAGACACTTACTAGCTATGTGATCCTGGACAAGTCACTTAATGCCATTTACCCCAGTTTCTTTGTCTATAAAATGAGCTGGAGAAGTAAATGTCAAACCATTCCAGTGACCCACAATGAGGTCACAAAGAGTCAGATATGACTGAAACAACTGAACAAGTTGGAATTCAACTCTTCCATTTGCTATCTCTATGGATAGGAAACTAAGTTAACCTTTATAGGCTTGTTTCCCCATATATAAAATGAGGACTTGTTGACATCTAAGGTCTCTTGCAAGTCTAGCATCCTGACATTTCTAAATCTTTATTCTTTGCCATAGAAAATTCATTTATCTTAGTAATTCATAATAAAAGTATCTCTATTTTGTAAGGGTGGGGAGGAAAAGATGGCTATTAGTTTTTGATATATCAATTTCTTATACTCTTCCCATGATTTTAATAGAGGCAACTTGGAGCTAAAAACATCTGAGGTCAAATTTGAACTTAAATCTTTTCAACTTTAGGTCTCCCACTTTAAGTTCAAATTTGACCTCAGATGTTTTTAGCTATGTAATCCAAGGCAAATCACTTAACCTCTGCCTCAGATTCCTCATCTCTAAAATGTGGATGATAATTGTTCCTACCTTCTAAGGTTGTAAGAATAAAATGAGATAATATTTGAACAATTGTTTGCAAACTGCAAAGCACTCTATAAACGTTAGCTATCATCATCATCTTTATTATAGACAACCAAGAAAATGAAAAAGCTGGAAAAGGATACAGCCACATGGAAATCGAGATTTGAAAATTGTAACAAAGCACTCCTGGACATGATTGAAGAGGTGAGAAAATTCCGTCACAGCTTTTCTAAGTTCCAGACAAAATAGTTGTGTGAAGGCAATGCCTGTAGCATAATGGCAAAAAATATTGTCTTTGAAAAATAGCCAGGGTCTTCAGGGACTTGCCGTATATATAGCCAACAATAATAAGTACAAAAATGATCTAGAATTAGACCAGGCATTTTAAGTAGGTTTGGGACTCTAATTCACATGCTTTTTCTTCATTCAAAACCTGATCCAATCCCTGGGGAATGCCATCATTTTAACTTACTACCCTGTCCTTGATAGGAAGCACCTGCCTGAATACAAGATGTGCATGACTAGCCCTTCCAGGCAAGCATCGCACATGCCTCTCTGCATCCTTTTCTTCTCCTTCCCTTTCATCTTCCAAGTATATAATATGTTACTGAGGAGAAGAAGCAAAGATAATCAGACAGCATGAGTGTGGGACAGTTTTTTTCTAGGAAAAAAACTGCATTTATCCAAGTTATTTAGTAGATGGCAAGTGGAAAAAGCATTGAACTTGAAGACATGAAGACCTGATTCCAGATCTTGCCTCAGACATTTAGTATCCATGTGACCCTTGACAAATCACTTACCTTCTTTTAGTCTCAGTTTCCTCAACTGAAAAATGAAGATATTAATAAGTTATAGCATAGAGACTGTTGTGAGTTAATAAGATAATATAATTTAAAGAACTTTGCAAACTTTAAAGAGCTACATAAAAATTGCAATCATTAGCTAATTACTAGTTGCTATTATTATTACCTCAAAAGCTACATCAATTATGAGGTCTTATATCAGTTGATTTGCTACCAAACAACAAAGAGTTGTTGAGGGTAAGGAAACTCCTCCTCCTATAGTTTTGATCAGAGTCCTTGCTTTCCCCTTCCAATCCAGTCCTCTTACAGCTTCAAGATTTCAAAAAGTCTAAAACATGAGGCATGAAGTTCCCTTGCCCCTTTCTTTCCAAGGAAAGCAGCCATGTGATTGGGGTTCCAGAAGAACTGTGTGTATATTACAGAAGAAAAAGTGATCTTGCCCAGATTTCTGGTTCAGCTACCTCCACTTAGATTCTTTAAATAATACCCAAGAAAGTAGCTGACAAATGTTCTTTAGGAAGGAAAGATTTTGTTTTCCTCAAGAGATAATCCTTTCCATTTTTCTTTTAATCATATTTTTCCCTCTTTTTTTAAATAACAGAAAGCAGTGAGGACTAAAGAATATGAGTGCTTTGTGATGAAAATTGGAAGGCTAGAGAACCTCTGTAGAGCTCTGCATGAGGAGAGGAATGAGCTTTACAAAAAAATTAAAGAGGCCAAAATCCCCGAGAAGGAAGAAAATGAGCCCATCTCAGAAGAAGAGCCTGACACAGAGGCTCCTGTTGATGGAACAGCTAATGCACAAGTAGCCAGTCCTGAAGACAATGCACTGAGGAATCTGGCAACAGCTTTTGTGGTAACCCATCACGTGGAAGCTCCTCATGACCAATCCCATGAAAATACTGAGTTAGAGATATGTAGTCTCCAAGCTTGCAGCCCAGAGAGTTCCCGAGCTCAACCAGATCCTCTTTCTAAATCTGAGGAATGTGGGGAGGCCACGACTCCACTGAAAACTGACAATCAGTCTCTCTTACTAAAGGCAGAGTCCCAAAGTCAGTCCTTAAAGCCCATGGCAAGGACTGACAGTCACCCCTTCCAATCAATAGCAGAGGCAGACAGTCAATCCCTCCCACCAACTGGAAAGGCTCCAAATCAGCCCTCACAAATTGCAGCAAATGTGGATGGCCACCCTCCACAACCAACCCAGGAGGCTAATGGTCAGCCCTTACAGCCTATAGCAAGTGACCAATGTCCACTTGTGCTCCCTGTATGTGAGCCTAACAGCCAGCCCCCACCATCTGCAGCAGAAGGTCAGAGGCAAACTTCGCAGTGCACCGTACAGGCTTCCAGTGTGGCACTGATGCCCAAGCCAGACACTAATGTAGAAGAGATTGACTAAGGGCTACGATCTGGCTAACCTCTGTGAAGTTTGCATTTTGACTTCTACTGATTGATTTATTTACAGGCATAAAAGGGTAGACATAAGAGGAGGGTGTCAGGAGAAAGATAATTAACTTAAATAGCCTTCAAACTTTTAAGCCACACACCTGTGGTTTGATGCCATCCATAGTTAATCACTCATTTGTAGTTTTTCTAGGCAACAAGGGACAAAACATGATACCAGCTTACCCTCCAAAAGGTATTTGGTTGGATTTTTAAATCAACAATAGAATTTTTTAAAAGAAACTTCACTTAATTATAATCCATGTGGTTTGTTTACCTGAATTATTATAATAAACATTGTCAATGGTATTGGTGGTTTCAGTCCTCTTTTAAAAGAACTGGCCATTATGGCAACAGAGCACACATTTCCAAAATAGTTGCTCACACAGCTCTCAAATATGTTATTTGTTGACCCTTCCCCTACACTTTCCCTCCTGCCTACTCCCCAAAACACTTATGTTCTGGTTAAAAAAATAATTTTGCATTAAACACTACAAACAAACCATGTCTTGGTGCCACAAATAAACCATGTCTTGCTGCAAGTGTTCACCAGAAATAGATTTCAGAAATGGGCTCTCATGTTTTTATAGTGCTAGACAACATGCTACTAAACTACAGGAGTGTCAGTATAATGCATTTCATTGAACCAAAAATCAAAAGAGAAGTCAAGGCATTTGTTGACAACAGTACTTCCATGACTGAAGATCAGGGATCCAAATGACTCTCAGTCTTCTATTGGTCCAACAAAACACTTGAATCTTTCTTTGTCAAATTCCACACAAAACAATAGAATCTCAGAGACCTCAAAGGTCCTTGAGTACAACTCACATCTGATGTATGAATTCCTTCTAGGATATCCTGACAAATGGCTGTCTAGCCTCCAATTGAAGACATTTAAAAATTGGGAATTCATCAAGTTGTTAGCCCATTCTACTTTTGCACAGCTTTGAAAATGGGGACATTTCCCTGATGTGGAAATTTAACCTGTCTCTTGTTAATTTCCACCCAATGATCCTTTTTTGCCCTTGAAGTCAAGCAGAAAAAGTCTAATTCTTTTTCCCTGTGACAGCCCTTTAAATGCTTGAGGAATACTATTATTATGTCCCCTCAGTTTTTTGTTCTTTGGAATAAATATCCCCAGTTCATTTAACCAGTCCTTGCTTGGCATAGTTTTGAGTCTTCTCATAGTCGTAGTGCTCTTCTGAAGTAGTTGTCAATGTTCTTTCTGAAATCTAACATGAAATAATACATGTATAACAGATTGAATAGCTTGCCAGCTCTAAGAGAGGTGAGGGAAGAAGCGAGGGAGATAATTTGGATTATATAACTTCAGAAAACTCATGTGGAAATTTCTTATTAAAATAAAATTTTAATCTAACATGAAAAACAGAACACAGTATTCCAGAAATGGGTTGACATGGGCAGACAGTGGAGCTAATCCCTTCCTTCTTTTGATTGCAATATTTTTATTAATCTGCCTAAACTGAAGGTATATCTTACGATTGATTTATATCGAGCTTTTATTCTGCCAAAATACCTTCATCCTTTTCATGTAAATTATCATGTAGTACAACCATATGATATTGCAGTTTTAAATATTTCAGGCAGTGGCTAAACTCTAGCCAATATTTTATAGAGTCTAGAGTCAGAGAGAGAAGCTGGGTAGGAAGAAGAGTTCTACCCAGAGAGTTTAGCAAGTATAAATCTGTATTAGGAAGAATCCCTAACTGTTCAGCTTTCTTCATGAGACTGCTAATTGCTTTAATTTTCTAACATTAATGGCTACTATCTATACGGTGAAGTCAAGAACATGCAATAGAGACTTGAGTCACCTAAGTGTAGCATGGGAAGAGGTATAGGAAACACTCTCCTTGAAAGCAGAGTCAAGCAACATACTTACAGCAAGGAATAAATGGCTACTTTTATCTTCCAAAGTTGTAGAGGGCATATAAACTAAAGTAGTCATCAGACCCACTCAACTAAGGTGTAAGCAACCACTCACATAGCAACCACTTCTTACTACCACCAGCTTCCTCTCTTATAGCTCTGGCCTCTCTCATAGGATGTTGAGACACTGGCTTGCTGGACACAGAGGGCTAAAATAAGAAAAGGAGCGTTGAGGGTGGGAATATGGGTAGATCTTGTTCTTTCCTGCTGCATTATTTCAAATCTTCAACTGTACTCAGAATACATATTTTGATTCTTTTATTTTTTCTTAATTCAAAAATATTTTATTTTCTCAATTACATGTAATAATAATTTTCAACATACATTTTCCAAAAGTAGAAGATTCAAACCATGTCCTTTCTTCACTCCCCTCCCTCCATTCAGAGATAGTAAATAATTTGATCTGGCTAAAAATGTATTATCATGCAAAACACACTTCCATATTGGTCATTGTTATAAGAACACACACATATATTTTGAATTTTTTAATCCTTAAATCTCATTTATGCCTATTCTGTTCTCTCTCTCAGGCATTCAAATCTCTTTCTTTTTTAAAACATTTCTTGTTTTCTCCACTTTTTCAACAAAAAATGGAGGAAAGAGAAAGATAAGAGAAGGGATAAAGCTGCTGCTTGGGATAAATGTTTATTATGATGATAATAAATGATGAAGAGAAAGTAGAATGACTTAACTACTCTTTTGCTTCTGTTTTCTTACCAAAAAGAATTATGTTCAAACTGTACAACCTAGAATTAAAAAGTTAAAAGGAAAAATCCAAGGTAAATTTAATGGGAACATCCATAGTAAGTGAGGAGGCAATCAAAGAGCACCTAGTTGCCTTCTAGAGATGGGCACTGGAAGATAGTACTGTTGACTTAGAAACAGTTGAATGATTGTTCCCAAAGAATGATAATGAATGGATTAATGTCATCAGAGAAACATGCCTCTACTAGAATGCCAAAAAGAGTCCTTTATGGTCCTAGTCTGTTCAACATTTTTATCAATAACTTTGATGAAGAAATAAATAGTATGCTTCCCAAATTTATGGATGACATGAAATTTGGAAGGATAACTAACATGTTGAACAATAGAATCAAGTTTCCAAAAGATACTGATCCAAGACTGCTAATTGGCATGGTACATAAAGCTCTAGGTCTATGGTTGGGAGGATGTAAATTCAAATCTGGCCTCAGACATTTTCTATCTGTGTGACCCTGGGTGTCACTTACCCCTGTTGGCTTAGCCCTTGCCTTTCTGTCTTAGAGTTGTTATCAAGATGGAAAATATGGATTTTTAAAAAGATAATGATAATATTTTAAAATATAATTATAAAGTCCCATATTTAAGACAAAACAAAAAATCAATGGCTAAGAATGAGGTAGATGTGATTAGATTACAATGCATGTGAATAACATTTGAACTACAGGCTCAATGTGCAGTCAATAGTATAATATGGCAGTATGAAAAATAATGCAGCTTTAAGCTGTTCAGAATAAAGGAAATTCTACTCCCTCTATATTCTCCTCTAGTCATACTAGATCTTGGGCAATATTCAGTTCTGTGGAGTATATTTTGGAAAGGACATTAGTAATCTGACCCTAGTTTACTTATTTGAAAAATGGAGGAACTGAACCAGATAACTTCTAAGGTTTCTTTCAGCCCTAAACATACTATTCTATGATCATACTATGCTGAATAGTATGCAGAGGAAAGCAGGTATAAAGAAGGGCCCTGAAACTATGCCACATAATAATTATCAGTTGATGAAATTAAGAATATTTAACCTAACTTCAATATGTGGAACTGTGATAATAGCAAGAGGTGATAATCATCTTTTAGAATTTAAAAGGTTAACATGTGAAAGAAGAATTAACCTTGTTTTACTTAAACAGAGAAGGTAAAATTAAGAATAATGAATAGAAATTTTAGAGTAAGAAATTTTGTCTCACGGTAAGGAAAAACTTTCTAATAATTAGCAAAATAGCCTGCCTCAACAGGTAGTGTGTTCCCCATGCAGCCTTCATTCATAGGCTGGATGATCAAAAGATACTTATTGTTTTTTAACTATAAGACTGTCAGGATTTTTCCAATTCTCACATTGTATCTTCAAACATCTGCCACTTCTTGCAAAATTCCATTTTTTGGCAACAAGAAATTAGACATACAAACATTAAGTGAAAACTATTTTTTATTCTAGAATGAATGTGTTCTAAATTGGATATTCATATAGAGCTTTACTAAAAGAGGAGAATCTTTGTCGAAATAATAGACCCTCTCCTTCCTCCCACAGAATTCTCTACTAGCCAAAGAACAATAGAAAAGAGTGCCCTGGTCAAAATTCTTGAGGAAATGGGTGACAATCCAGGAGAAAAGCCAGGAGGCTAGGTTTCATGTGAACCAAATAATACTTTTGGAATTTCTTTATTTAATTATCAGATGTCCTATTTAAGGCAAGGATAGTTCATAATTTAAAAAAAATAATCCAATATCCCCACCTAAAGGATACTCACATGTATGGAGGCAAAAGATTGGATTCTCTTCTAATAATTCAGTAAATAGCTATTCATTCTGATAAGTGAGTAGAAGCAAGGTCAATTCAATTTGTCAAGCATTTTTAAGTACCTTCCATGTTTAAGTGGCCCTTCTAGGTGTTGGGGTTACAATGCAAAAAAGAAACCACTCCTGGTCTAAAAGAGTTTATGATAAACTCTGTAGAAAATGTGGCTTAAGTAGACAAAGAAGAAACTGATTGGTGTAAGGGCTAGACTGAAAAACAATTGGGGAAAATCATATTACTATTTGGGAATAATTGTGTTTTGAGGGCTTAAGTTGTTATGACAACATTAGAGTCACCAGCCAGATTCAAAATGTTATTGCCAATCTAAAGATTTCAATTGTTCCAGTAACTCAGGGCAGAGGATTCAATCTAATAGTCCAGGAGGAGCTCAGTTCCAACAGTTTATAGACTCAGAATTCCCAAATACTGAGTAAAATTACACAAACGTGGTAAAGTTATCATCTGAGTGAATAGGAAGAGGAGGCAGGAAGGGAGCCAAAATCCAGAAAATGGAATATTATCACCCCAAACGTTCATTTGACTTCATCCAAGAGGATTTGTCATTTTAAAGTTCTATCAACACATTATTTCATTACCATCTAGGTACTAGGCAAAAATTTCAGATAATGTAAGTCTCTTGGTATTTACAGAGCATGATATAGTCTTTAGAAGGATTATTTTCATATTCAAAGCATGTTTTATTACAGTTGTTTGTGTTGGAGTTTGGCCTTGATAATTATAACAATAACTCTCAAGAGCTGAAAGAAGAAGGAATTTATATTCTTTTATAAAGTTCATTTAATTATGTCTACAGACACGAAGTCTATGTTGGAGCAGAAATGCAGCTGTTGGAGTTTTCTAAATTAAATTACTATAGTTTATGTATCTATTAAAAGTTTTCCCCCTTCCTGAATTTTTTTTGATGGTAGTTGCTCTTTTCTATATCTTTTTCTGTGTTTCAACCTTTGGCACCAAAAATACCTAATATACATTCTGTTTGACCTCGGTTATGAGCTGATTTTTTTCCTTAGAGAGAAAACTGTATTTATACAATATTTTCAGAATAGGAGATTTGAAAGGTGTGTATGTGTGTACACGTACATATGTTTTTGCATAGAAAGTAAAACTCCTGGGCCAAGATATTATCTCTAGAGGAATATAGTTCAAGCAATTATTTCTAGAGTTCGACTGGCTCAATCTATTCTGGCTCCACAGAACTAAAATGAAGCAACTGAGTAGAATAAAAGAAATCCATCACTGGAATTTAGGCTTCTCTTAGACTTCTAGTCTGATGAGCTGGGAAGGAGGAGGATGATCATTGCTACAGAATCATACTCTTACTTCTCCTTTACTTTTTTAAAACCCTTACCTTTTGTCTTAGGATCAATACTAATGTATTGGTTCTACAGCAAAAGAGGGGTAAAGACAAGGCAATAGGAGTTAAGTAACTTGACCAAGGTCACACAGCTAGGAAGTGTCTGAGGTCATATTTGAACACAGGACCTCCCTTCTTTAGGCCTGGTTCCCAATCCATTGAGCCACTTAGTAGCCCTCTCCTTTATTCTTATGATTACTCTCTGATTATAATTTGATAAATACTACCATCTGGAGCCCTTTTTAGCCATTCTGAGGCCCAGGTTAAGCATCATAAAACAAGAATGAGCAAAATTAGATTAAAGAGATTATTTAAAGTATTTTGTGCTGACACTGTGCCAAATGTTGGTAACACAAATAAAAAGCAAAAAGAAAGGTAATACTTTCCCTCAAAGAACTTACAGTCTAGTGGGGAAGAATTACATATAAAAGAGAGCTGGAAAGGGGGAGTAGTTCTGAAAATCAGGGGTTAATTTAGATTAGAAGTGAATATGGCTAGCAAAGGTAATTCCTCAAACAGAGGGTCCAGGAAAGTCATAGGAGTCAGGTTGTATTACCAGCCATCAGTGAAAGGACTACTGGGGTGGAAGTAAAAAAGTCAAAGTTGTTGCTGAGTGAGCAAGATTAAAAGTTAGAAATAAACTTCTAAACAGCAAGACTTCCCAAAGAGAGGAAGAAATAGGTATGTTCCAAGAGCTTCATAATGTTACAGTTGGAAAGGACCTTACAGTGTGTCTTTTCCGAAGCTCTCATTTGGAAACTGAGGCTTAGACATGTAGAGTGAGTTGCCTAATAAACAATGGGGATTCAAATCCAATTATTTTGACTTAAAACCCAGGGTTCTGCCTATCCCATAAAGAGTCTTTTTATTCGGAATTAGGAAAGGGAAAAGATCATTTTACCATATAAGATCTTTCTTCTCTCTCACTCCTTTCTTTTCATTCTTTCTCTATCTTTTTTTCTAGCTTTCTGCTTATCTTCCAGTCTCTGTCCCTCTCTCCTTATAAATCAGCAATTCTTGACCCTCTATTATTGCTGAAGCAATGTTCCTAGCACACTTCTTCCTCCATGGCAAAAACTGAAAGTAGAATATTCCTCCAATGATACCATTTATAAAACATCCATACTATCTATCATATGAGACTCCTGTCAATATGCTCCTTTAAGTTCACACACTCAACATGAGAACTTTTATTGCCTTTTCTCCATTTCTTAGGAATGTCAATGGACCATGCAAGCTAATGTACCACATTGGCTATCAGCCCTCATTCTCATCAAATGACCCACCTGCCTTGTTTTTTGATTGTCTATTTCTTTGGTGGCATCCTTTACCCTGAATCTCCTTCATAGTTCCTTATTGTATGAATTACATTCTCCCATCATATGCCTCTCCATTTCCCTCTAAGTGATGCTCATTTTAAGTTCTTAGATGCTAGTGTTGCGTGACTTGCAGTCATATGATAGGAGTAACACAATGGGTCTTTGTTTTAGGGAAAAATTTAGTCTTTAAAGGAGCTTTGCTACTTCCCAAAGGCAATCCATCCCTCTTTCCTCCTATTTAATTCATTTAGATGGTTGTCCAGTTGTAGTATCTGTCCAGAATATATATAAACTGTGTGCTTTGCTTATTATCTGCATACATTTCTAGTACATATATTACATATATGTATATATACACGCACACATACTAATTTGAATGTCCCCCTTGTTAAAATCATTATCTAGAATAAGATGGATGCCACTTCAAATGACAGGACCAGCAGCTGAGAACCTCAGAATGTACCCAGGTGCCATAAGCCAAGGGCAAAAAACAGTTGGCCCCAGCCCTATAAATACCCCCAAGTGACAAGACAAGCTGAATCATATTAGAGCAGAGACTTGAGAAGGTGGGAGGTGAAGGGTGAAGGGTAGGCCTGAAACCTATGACCTGTTATCCTACTGGGAGAGCTAGAGAACAATCACCATCATTGTTAACAGAGCTGAGAGAGTTTACTGACATCATCGTTCAAGCCTTCCCTAATCTCTGGCTTGGCTGTGGCCAAGTCAGGCCAGAGTTAGAGAGAGGGTGAAGAACCTCCAGTTTCTACTAAACCTAACAATCTCCAGACCTTGATCAACAACCCAGATTACTAGCCTAATAATTAGCAATAGAGTTCCTAAATCCTCAATCCCATTCCCTTGTTTCCTAACCCCATCAATAGATTTAAATACAGTGTTTACAACAAGTACCTTTCCTGAGTGGTGATTATACCAAGCCATTGGGAAGGGGAGATCAATACACAGTCAGATTATACCGTTATCCAATAGCTAATCAATAGCCCTTATCAACAAATATTCCAACCTCAGGTTGGGACCTAGAGAGGTTAACCATCCATACAATCTCTCAGGGGTTCCCTGCCTGGGCAAACTGTTAGGAAAGGTAGCTGACAAGCTTATCCAACCAAGCTTGTCAGGGAGGAGAGGCATAGATTATAATATATAATAATCATTATATCAACAACAACTGCAAAGAGGCCGGTGAGAGGAGAGTGTGTTTTCTTCCTCACCAACTACAACCAGCTTAGGCCAGGGCAGACAATCCCTCTTCCATCTATACCAGTGGTTCCCAAACTTTTTTGGCCTACCGCCCCCCTTTCCAGAAAAAATATTACTTAGCACCCCTGGAAATTAATTTTTTTAAATTGTAATAGCAATTAATAGGAAAGATAAATGCACCTGTGGCCATCGCCACATCTCTAGATCGTGGCAGCAACCACCAGGGGGCAGTAGAGCCCACTTTGGGAATCACTGATCTATACTATCATTTCTCTGGGATCCATATCATTATAACACCCCTAACACTCCTTCCAAAATACCCTAAGAAGATAACTGTTTCGACCTAAGAATGTGAAGTCAATACCCATATCTTTAACTCTAGCCTGTTCTTTGAATCAACTATTAAAGAAATGAAAATGCCCAAACAGTATTTTTATAAAGCAACCTTTTAAAAATGAATCTTTTTAAAAAATATTTACAGAGCAGAGTGTTCACAACTAGGCTCTAAGAAAAGCCATCTTCATTCATCTGCTTCTTCATCTCCCATTTGTTTCATAATCCTGTTCAGTATACCTTCTAACCCCATTATTTGACTGAAACTACTCTTGCAAACTTTTAATTGCCAAATTTTGTGACCTCTTCTCAGTCCTCATTGTTCTTGATCCTTCTGCAGCTTTTGACACTATTCACCAATTCAATTTAAATCAATATTTATTAAGTGCTACAATTAAAAAGGTCCTGAGTATTCAAAGACAAAATATAAGTAGTTCCTGACTTCAAAATATTTATGGAAATCCCCAACTATGTCCCATGGGTCTCTGAAACTCAAAAATGTAAAAAAAAATTCATTATCTTTCTCACTCAACCCAACCCTCCTCTAAATCTACTTATTACTGTGGAGGACTCTTCTATCCTTCTAATCATCCTCATTGGCAAACTCAACCACATGATTACCCTCAACTTTTCACTCTCCCTCTTGCTATATCAAATCAGTTGGTTAGTCTTATCAATTCTATTTCTGCAACATCTCTTGTATCTATCCCTTTCTTGACACTCATGATTGTTGTTCCACTCTAGTTCTCCACATCTCACTTGGAAAATTGTGATAAGCCTAATTTCTATTCCCTCCCCTCTGTAATTTATGTTACATATTACATGTTACATACATATGCTGCCAAAATAATCTTCCTAAAGCAAACCTATTTTTAAGTTAGTTTAGTTTAGTTTAGCTCTTCTTCCACTAATTACCTCGTAATTACTTGCCAGTATACATCTGGTAGTTGTTGTCCTTTGTATTCTAAGAGTACCAAAATGATATCACTGGTGATATCTTTTGACTCTCACATGAATTGGACTTAAGTGAGGCAGAGCTGCACAAAGTTGTCAGCCTCATGCTCTCTTCCAGAGACATGGGTGTCCAGTGGCAAGACAAAAGTCAAGATGAATGATGCAGTGGATGACTGGCTTCTTCAACATCTGACCAAGCTCTAAGCACTCCACAGCATCTGCTTCTACCACCTTCAAGGCCCTTGGAACAAATTGTCCTCATTGGCCCCTTCTGCAAGAGGAAGTCTTTCACATGCCCAGGGATAGACAGTCCCCTAATTCATCAACAAGTTGAGGCTTACCCTCAACCAAATCAGCTTGCCAAGATGATTCACCAAGCTGTGGACACTGTGCATACTACAGCTTCTTAGAGCCACAGGTGAGAGATGGGTAGCAGGTGAACACCAAAGGAGGAAATTAGCCCTGAAAAGAGCTCAGTAAACTTTCACACCAGAGGTACTAGTCTTCCCTGAACACCCTACCCATGCCATGATACATATTATAACTCCTAATAGAATGTCATTTTCTTGAATACACAATGCTTTTTATTTTGTCTTTGTATCCTCAGCACTTAGCACAGTGCCATGCACATAGCAGGTGCCATTTGAATTGGCCAGATAATAACCAAAAAAAAAAACAATTCTTATGCTAGCGGATTTTTGTTCATGCTTTTCTGTAAAAGGATTATAGAGGATCTACTAAACACACTGGACATCTTTTTTTTAGCCTTTTAATATTTCATGAATACCAGGATAAAATGGGTTGTCTCTTCTCCTTCCTTTCGACACATAACTGACCCATATCCTTTTCTAGTCATCATGTTTCATATAATTTATTTTACATCTTTTCTCACATTTAAGCTGTTGCTGATAAGATGGTGAAACCTACTTATAACTACTACCAATCTCTTCTTTGAACTTCGGGCGAAATGAAATTTTGATTTGTTTGAAATAATGATGTTTCTGGATTCACAGACCTATAGCATCACTGGTATTTAAAAAGAATGATGAGTTTTTGAAATTACAAGTAGCTAGGAACCCTGAAAAGGGCCACTCCATTTCCCAAATGCAAAGCAACCTACATTCCTCTTATTGAATTCCAAGGCCAGCTCATTGTTCTTCTGCAACACCCAAGACATCTCTATAGATGGATTAATTCAATGGATTGTCCATGCATCTGTATGACATAATCTGAATGAAACGCAATTTTCATTTACTTGGGTTTTTCCCATATGGTTCTACTGTTGATCTCTTTTGAAAGGTCACATAGAATGGAACAAGGAGATGCTATAGGACTCTAGTCCTTGACACAATCAGTAGATCAGATGAAAATAGTAGCAACTTTAGTAATTATGGGGAATACCTCTTCCATTAACACTTCACAAGGAGCAGGTAGGTAGCACAGTGAATAGAGCTCCAAGACTGGAATCAGGAAGATCTGGGTTCAAATTTGATTTCAGACACTTCCTAGCTGTGTGACCCTGGTCAAGTCACTTAACCGCAAATGCCTGGCCTTTACACTTCTTCTACCTTAGAATCCATTCTAAGACAGAAGGTAAGGGTTTTTAAAAAAAACATTTCACATTTCACATATAGGACTAGAAATTTAGAGCTGGAAGAGATCTTAGAAATCATCTAATACAACTCATACCCCACATTTTAAATCTTTATGATTTATGAAGGTCACATATTTAGAACTGAAAGAAACTTTATCTAGTCCAGTCCCCTCATTTTACAGATGAGGAGACTGAGGTTTGGAGAGATTGACTTGCCCAAGGTCACATAGAAAGTATATGCCAGGGCCAGGGTTTCAACCCATATCCTCTGATTCCAAATCCAAAACACTTTCAATTCTACTGTGTTCCTTCCTCAGTGAGCAACAGAGCTGAGATTTGAACTAGGCCTTCTGACTACAAAATCATCAATCTCTCCATTTTATGACAATGAGTCTGTGACTCTGGTAAACACCACTTGTGAACATTTGCTTCCCTCTTTTGTTCCTGGCTTGATGCTGATAACAAGAGAATGATTCTGTGGTTGTATCTATCAGGGAATCTTGAAGTGCCACTTAAAAAAATTATTTTCTTGCATTCTAAACTTGAAAAACATCATAAACATAAACACTTGAAAATGCAAAGAACATAGATTGCATGTGAAACTGCAAATCTATATTATGTACAGTTTGTTTTCTAAGCATTTAACAAATTCAGTGCTTTAGTTCCAAAGCTATTCTACTTTGTCTCTGTTTTCCTCAGAATTTCCTTATGCTTTCTTCTGTGAATTTTTAAAATGTTTCATTGGTGCTCTTTTCTCTTTTCTTTTTTGGCAACACCATTGATAGTCCTTCTCTCCTCTCATTCCCCAGCAATAAAAACCCTCCCTTATGAAAAACAAGCAGTCAAACAAAAAACAATCTATATGTTGGCCTTGTCTGAAATAAATGTTTCATTTTGCAACACTAGCCCATCACTTCTCTGCCAGGAAGTAGAAAGCATGTTCCATTAGTTGTTTTCAGGAGTCAAGATTGGTTCACTGAATTGATTAGAATTCTTAAGTTTTTTAAAGTTGTTTTTCTTTATGGTGATATACTTACTGTATTAAGGATTTCAGTATATTCACAAGGGACATCTTATTGAGTGGAAGCTGAATTTTGTTTCACCAAATCAAATGATTTTTTGATAGTTAAAAAATAATAAGCACAATGGGTTCTTATATTCTTCCCTTAGGCACCTGAATAACTAGAAAGAAGTGATCTCTCATAGAATCCAAGGATCACAGATTCAGACCTATAAGGGAGATCATTTAGTCCAGCCCTAATCATTTGCAAAAGCATGCCTGTTGTGAACCCCAAAGAGATCAAATAAAGAGGAAAAGGACCTGTAAATGCAAAAATATTTATAGAGGCTCCTTCCAAAGTAGCAAAAACTTAAACTTAAAGAGACATCTACCTATTTAGATTAGCTAAACAAATCATGGTATATGAGTATAATAGAATATTATTACAACATAAGGAATGATAAAATAATGAAATGGAGGTTTCAGGAAAAGCTGGGAAGAGTTGCATGAGTTGTTGCAGAGTGAAGCAAGAAGAACCAGTAGAACAATTGATATAACAACAGCAACATTGTAAATACAGATGACTTTAAAAGATTTAACTACTCTGAACAATGTAAATGATTAACCATGATTCTATGGATGAGGCATGTGTGCTACCAACATCCTGATAGGTGGTAGACTCAAGATGCACGAGTCATAATATTTTGAGGCATGGCCAATATGGTCATTTGTTTTGCTTAACTATGCTTATTTATTGCAAATGTTTTAGTGTTTTGCGCTTCTGCAATGGAGGGAAATGGAAAAATGCTTGGTACCAAAAAAAATTAATTGAACACAACCTTGCCTATTCTTATCACGTTTTCATTAAGGCTAACTTTGATGCATGCCTAGACTATTCTCATATTTTACAGATGGAAAGTAGGCATACGGGTCATTAGTTCCTAATGTCTTCTCTTATTGCCTTTATTTAGGTAATAATACAATCTGTGATCTTTTCCTTTCCTTTTCTTTGTTTTGGAATCTTCTTTTTGAGAGAGATGGAAAATCAATCCCTGGATACCTTTAAAATTATGCAGCCTGAAACATAAATGTCTTCTTTCTACATTTGATCAGGTCTAGTCATTCTTTCTAGTTTATGTCATTTCAACTTGTCTACTTTAGGTTCTGATGCATCAGGATCTAAATGTTGTGGATCCATTGTCATCAGTATAAGTATGTACAGAAAAATGTAGTTCCCTTTCACATGTCACATCCTGCTTTCAGTTTCACATATAAATTCTCAGGGCAATCTGATTTTGTTGGATCTCATGTCAAACTTTTTTCCCCCTTTATTTTTTAAAATTTAGAATATTTTCCATGATTCCATGATTCATGATTTTTTCCCTCCTCTCTGTCCTCCCCATTTCCAGAACTGACAAGCAATTCCACTGGGTTATACAAGTATCATTGTTCAAAACCTATTTCCATGTTATTCATATTTGCAGTAGAGTGAACTTTTAACATCAAAATCCTAATCATATCCCCATTGAACCATGTGATTTGATCATGTGTTTTTCTTCTGAATTTCTACTCCCACAGTTCTTTCTCATAAATTCTTCTGGATTGTTCTGGGTCATCACATCGCTGCTAGTAGAAGAGTCTATTACATTTGAAAGTCTCTGTGTACAATGTTCTCCTGGTTCTGCTCCTTTCACTCTGCATTAATTCCTGGAGGTCTTTCCAGTTCACATGGAATTCCTCCAGTTCATCATCCCTTTCAGCACAATAGTATTCCATCATCATCAGATACCATAATTTGTTCAGCCAATGGACATCCCCTCATTTTCCAATTTTTTACTACCACAAAGAGCATGGCCATAAATAGTTCTGTACCAGTATTTTTTCTTATTATCTCTTTGGAGTACAAACCCAGCAGTGGTATGGCTGGATCAAAGGGCAGGCAGTCTTTTAAAGCCCTTTGCGCAAAATTCCAAATTGCCATCCAGAATGGTTGGACCAATTCACAACTCCACCAGCAGTGTATTGGTGTCCCAATTTTACCAATACCCTCCAACATTTATCACTTTCCTTTGCTGCCATATTGGCCAGTCTGCTAGGTATAAAGTGGTACCTCACAGTTGTTTTTATTTGCATTTCTCTTATTAGGAGAGATTTAGAACACTTTTTCATGTGCTTATTGATAGTTTTGATTTCTTCATGTAAAAAGTGCCTATTTATGCCCTTGACCATTTGTCATTTGGGGAATGGTTCATGTCAAGCTTTTTTCAAGCTTGTGTTCACTTTCACTGTTCTCCACTGTTTTGTAAAACAATAATGCTTGTTGTCAAACATCATTCTCTTCCATAATGTTTTGCAAATCACTTTTTTTAAGACTGAGTGCTGTCCTTCACTGCCATGTCTCTCAACTTGGAAAGGATCAGTCAAGAAAAAGACTTGTGATCACCTTAAAGAGGGAATGTACCTTTCCAGGTGTTAGATGCAGTCAATCAGACATTTCACTCATGTCCATGTGTTTGTGACCCCATTTGGGATTTTCTTAACAAAGATACTTGAGTGGTTTACCATATCCTTCTCCAGCTCATTTGAAAGATGAGGAAACTGAGACAGACAAGGTTAAGTGATTTGCCAGTATCATACAACTAGTAAGTATCTGTGTTCTGATTTGAACTCAGGTCTTCCTGTCTCTTGAAACCAGGCACTCTAATTCATTATCCCACTTAGCTGCCCTAAGGGCACCCTGGGATGTTGGTACCCTGGGAACAAAGTTCCATTTGCCCATTCTAGATATAGTTTTGAATACATGGTAGTCATTAATTATGTAGCAAGAATTAGAACCCCTCTCCCTGGTTTAATGGTGATTCCAGGAGATGAATATTCATAGCTCCTTTTCCTTCTCTCTTCTATACAGTTTTAGAAGAAGCCTTGGGTAATTTGAATAATTCTGTGAACACACTCAGGAGAAGATGAGGAAGAATGATAGTATGATTAGGAATAGAATAGGTGCTCCTCTGAACCCCTGAGTCTTATGTTAACAAGATAAATCATCCAGGTGGTCAAGTGAGAAAATATGAATAGATTCCTATATGAAATCCAGAGGAGAGAAAAGTCTAGAGAAACTATAACATTGTCTCTTGAAGCAGCAAGGTGCAGTGGAAATAGTACAGCACTTGGAGTCATATGATTGATGTTCAAATCCTGGCTTTACTATTTACAAGGCCACCCTGAGCTAGGCTCTTAACCTCTCTGAGCCTCGGTTTTCTCATTTGTGAAAGAAATGGGTCCAACTAGATAGCCTCTAATGTCTCTCCCTGCTCTAAATCTATAAGCCTCTCTTGTTAGACCTTTTGTGTTTGAGGTCTAGGACTATAAGAACTAGGAAACAAAACTAGACTTAATGTCAACAATACAATAAATGTTTATTAATCACTTGCTTTATGTGTCAGGAACTATGCTAAGTGCTGTGAATAGTAATACAAGCAAAAAAGCAAGACAGTCTCTGTCCTCAAAGGGCTTATATTCTAATAGGAAAATACATAAAAAAGAGGCTGAAAAGGTGATAGAGAAGTTACTCTCAAGGAAACATGGGGAGGAAAAGAAGTCCAGCAAGTTAGGAATGGAGCCTGGAGAGACATGGAGGAGTAAACCTGGGTCCAGAAACTTTCTTTAAAATCGAAAGTTCTGGGGCAGGTAGGTGACTCAATGGATAGAAAACTAGTTCTGGAGTCAGGACAACCTGGGTTCAAATTTGGCCTTAGACATTTACTAGTTGTGTGACCCTGGGTAAGTCACTTAACCTAACCTCTTACCACGTTTCTGTCATGGAACCTATACTTGGATCAATTTTATGACAGAAGATAAGGGTTTTAATAAATAAAATAAAATCAAGGTTCCAGAAGGAGTTGGCCAATTAAAGGAAGAGGCTAAATGGGATGGAATGATCTTCTGGGCTAAAAAACCTCCAATAGCTGAATGAAGTTCCAACATGAGAAGACTGCTATGAAATAGTGGAGAAAGAAGTCCAGAGACTCAGGAACAGAGCCTGAAGTTGAGAATGAAGACACTCTGCACCAGAAGCGCTTGTAGTATTTTTTTTGCTATAAATATCCTTGGTAGAGATAAAGACTCAAGAGTGTTTTTATCCTACAAGCCAGTTGCTAGAGTTTGTTTCCTGGGAAACATACATACTAACGTATATCTATTATTAGATATATTGCATTGTATATGGTGTGTGTGTGTGTGTGTGTGTGTGCTCATTAGAAGCTCTCACACAGGCTTCCTTGTAAAATACTGTTAATGAACTGGAGTGAGCTAGTCAAACACTAGGAACATTTAGCAGGAGCAGAAAGATAGCTAAAACATTTAGGTGGAGTAGCTCAGTGGATAAGAGGGCCAGAACTGGAGATGGGAGGTCATTGGGTTCAGAACTGGCCTCAGAAACTTTCTAGCTGTGTGACCCTGAGCAAGTCCCTTGACCCCCATTGCCTAGCCCATACCCCCTCTTCTACCTTAGAACCAATACACAGTATTCATTTTAAGAAGGAAGGTAAGGGTTATTAAAAAAAACAACAACAAATACCTTTAGGCAGATCTAAGTGATCTTATATAGGAAAAAAATTATGCTAAGACTGAAGTGAGGAGGAAATATGAACTTTAAAATGAGCAATGTGCAAAGGTGCAGGGCTTAAAAGAAATTACCAGGTAAGAGATATTTTTAATAAAAATTTCAAGGATAGTTTTGTGTTTCTTCAAGTAAGCAGATGCAGAGTGACAATAATGGATAGAATGCTAGATTTGAGATGAGAAAGACCTGAATCCCACTTCTCATACCACATAACCGGGGGCAAATCAGCTGAGCCTCAGCTTCATTATCTATTAAATGGTGATAAAAATGTTTCAAGTATTCCTCACTGAATAATTGTATCAAATGAGACAATACATATGAGGGCTTAGAGATGTAAAAAATCACCAAATGAATATTAGTTATTATTGAGTGATATTTATATCAGATGCCAGATATATGTATCATACAGAAAAAGTTGATAAAAATATTGTGAACCTAACAAAAAAAATACACTTTATCTGTAATTGCAAAAAGCAATAGAGTTTGCAGAAAATCCTTATTGTAAGAACAATGTGAAAGACAAGATTTCATGTGTGCAGTCTTGGTATAATGGGGAAGTCATTTAGTCATTTATTTTACATTATCTGAAATTCTGAATTAAGAAATTAACAGGCTGGAGTATTTCAGGCATGTTGGCTGTCTGCATTTATTGGCACTGATGAGGTGTGATATGACAGCTCAGGCCTGTTAACACATTGTAAATAAGACTCCCAGATCCTAGGAAAAGCTAGCAGCTTATAGCATGAACGAAGAAATCCCTAACCAGGGAAAACTTCCTGCAGCATAGAGTAGAAAAAGGAAAGAGAGGTAGTAGATGTCAACAGCCAGCATCCTAATGTCAGGAAAGGGCTACAAAACAAAAGTAATCCCCCAGATAAGATTAAACTCCCAGGAGGCATAATGTTGCTGCTGTATCCTACTGCTGCAATGGAACGGAACGCATTAGCATCTTCAGCCTTTGTCACCAGTTCCTTTTCAGTCTTTTGGAAAAAAATTTCCCCATCAAGTGCACGTGTTTTGAATTGAATGGGAGAAGAGAATTCATTTCATAGTAAACTTTACAGGAACACAATTACTTCATAAGGCAAAAGATACACTAACATCTTATATAACTCATTCAAACCCAAGGACATTATTTCCATAGAAATTTGTCAGATAGAAAATTGTATCATATTTTGAGAGCAGGAAATGTTTCATGTTTCCATTCAAATCCCCTGGACCTACCGTGGACACATAGTAAACATAATAAATGGTTATTGATTGATGGGCTGATTAATGTTCATCTTTTCCCCATCTTTCCCCAGTCAGACAATTTTTACTCTCTTGGAAGAGAATTGCTCAATTTTATACCCATCCATTTATCCTTCTAGCTCTTGGTGCCTCCCTCCTCCAGTCATGTATTAACTCTGTGTGTGTGTGTGTGTGTGTGTAAAACCTACTTATACATTGTACATGTTGTCTCACAGAGAGAATGTAAGGAGTTTCAAGGGCAGAGTATGCTTCATTATTGTATTTTTATCATCACTCCTTAGCACAGTGCTTGACATAATATAAGCACCTAAATGCTTGTTGATTGATCTTGTATTTAGAATCAGTTTTAATCCTGAAGGGAATCACTATGGGCTAGTTAGCCAAGTGTAGCAAAGAGCAACCTGGTCTGGGAATGAGGAGAACAAGGATGTCATCCCACCTCTGGCACTAACCAATTGTGTGACCTTGAGCAGGATATTGCACCTTTCTTGGACTTCATTTTTCTCACTAAAAAAAATCAGTGGTTCAGACTGCAGAGGATGTGAAAGGGGAGGGAGGAGGAAGAGTCAAAAGAATTTTGAACTGATTAATAACCTAGGTGACTGAGAGAATGACAGTGCCAAAATAGAAATAGAGAAGTTGGGAGAGGGGTGTGATTTGAAGGGAAAATGAATTCCACTTCAGACATGTGTTTGTAGAGATGGTGATATGCCCTGTTCTTACTTCTCTAATCTTTATCATGTTATCCAGATCTGGAGAATTCCTACTCACCCCTATCAGGAACTTAATAGCAAGAGAAGAATCTCTAGAGCCATTCTAACCTTTCCTTTATCTCCTCAAGTCAAGTGAACAGTTCTGATAGAAAAGACATTAGAAATTTTTAGCACTAAAAGCAGCAAAGATGTTCACTTGATTATTATTGCTTCTTTTTCTCTCTCACATATCAAATTCCTTCCCAGATTTAATATAGGGCTTTATATTCAGCAAGCACTTAATAAATGTTTATTGAATTATATTATTGTGGTTATGTCCCAGATTCCCTGTGTTTTATACAGTAACTACAATTAAAGATACACTCTCAAGTTGTTGTTGTTTTTTAAGGAAACAAGTAAAATAATCATATGCATAATTTTAACCCTACCACTAAACTTTGCCACAGGACCTTAACTAGAATAAAGCAGCAGAACATTGCTTAAGGCTAGTAAGGGGAGAGTCAGAGACAAAAACAGAGACAGAGGAAGAAGAAGAGGAGGAGAAAGGAAGGAAGGAAGGAAAGAAGGAAGGAAGGAACCGAGGAAGGGAGGGAAGGAGGGAGTAAGGATTCATACTTTTCCCTGATGATCACTTTTTGCTTGAATGTCAGTTTTCCAAACCTAACTTTATTTTTCTAATGTAAACTCTATTTTCTCTTCTTCCAATTCTTCCATCATTGGATGGAAAAACAATAAAAACAAAACTCTTCTAACAAATATGCATAGTCAAGCAAAACAAATTACCACATTTTCCACATCCAAAAATTCTATCTTATTTTGCACCCTTAGTCTGTCATCTCACTTTCAGTAAGTGAGTAGCATACTGCATTATCAAGCTTCTTTATCATGGTTGGTCATTGTGTTGATAAAATTATGAAAATTCTGGGAAATCTTGTAGCAAATTTAAAATATATATTTTATCTTGGTATATTATTCCAACTTTAGCTTATCAAAAGATATTGGAGTGAAGCTTGATTTCCTTTCAGTTTCTGTAAATCTATAAATAATGTTCCAGCTTCTTCTATTTTCCTCTGATAAATAATCCTATGTAATCCATATTTAAAATGCTTCCTTTATTGATCAAATTGTGGAGTTCAATCAATGATTGTGGAAGAACTGAACCATATATGTTTCTCCTAATAAGTTCAAACAGAATACAATCTGTTCTTTGTTCTTACTAGTTCGGAAAAATTGTTTTGACCAATTTGCATTTTTTTCAAGTAAAATTTCACTACAACTTTCCTTTGTAAGTTATTTGTCCTTTTTTTTTTTGCTAATTGGGTAATAGTATTGTTTTTGTGTATTTTCTGCCATTTGTTGATTAGCCTTTCAGAATGATAATTTTAATTCCCATTGATTGTATTTCTCTATTTGACTAATTTTTATAACAATTTATCATGTTCTGTTTTCACTTATGCTAGAGTTCTCAATATGGATACCATACCTTTCTTAATCAATGACATATCTCTCTCTCGAGATATATCTTCCTTCATTTACTTTAAAATGCTTATTATCCAATTTGAGGTGTCTTATTTTAGTTCTAACTTCATTTCCTGTGCTCTTGGTTATGTTTATTGTTTTTAGCCTCTATTATTTTTTCTTCAGAATCTTTTGATCAATTATAATTGAAAACTAATTGATAATTTCCTTGTCCTCTTCTTTTCCTTATCTGAGAAACTTCTTTGGTTGTTCTCTTTCATTTTTCCCCTCTCCCTTTTTACTCACACATTTGGAATGTTTTTACCATTCGTGCAGGGAAGATCAAGAAACAGTTCTTTGTAGTCTCTCACTTTATCAATTTGCTAGAAACCTCTCTTTTTTGAAACCTGGGACATTTGCCTTTTTTCAGTCTACCTTTTCTGCACAAATGGATGAATTAATTAGTTAAAATTTCACTACAACTTTCCTTTGTTAAGTTATTAAATTATTACTATGTTCCAGGTGCTATGCCAAGTGCTGGATATAAAAATATGAAAAACAATTCATGTTTACTCTCAAGGCTCTCATACAATACATATAGAAGAGTAAAAGCCAAGGAGTAGTCTTTTGGTCTTGAGAATCAGAAGGATGGTGGTGAAAAATAGGGCAACTAACTGATTCTCATCCTTTCCAAGAGTGACAGCGTCAATTTTATTTTCATTCTTGTTGATGTCTTGATTATTGCATTGGTTTTTATATCATATTCATTTCCATATATAACTTTCTCCCATCCAGTAAGACCTTTATTTGCAACAAAAAACATGAAAACATTTCAGTGAAACCAAACAACATTAACTGGATCTAAAAGCAAATGTAATGTCCTATATCCATACTCACCTACCTCTCCAATGGAAGGAGGGAGATCTGCATGATCTTTCAAAGAGTATTAATAGTGGCTTAGCTATAAATTTTCAAATTTCTCAACACCCTGAGATATATTTCTTCTGGACCTGATGACAAACTCATCAAGTGAAGCTAGGTGCTCTCTTATTATCTTTACTTATCTTGGAGTTCAACTATTTATTAGTAATTTGTGGTATACCTTTTCCAATCTAAAGATGATCCTTTTAGCAAAATAAGTATTGAACAGTCGATCCTTTCTCATTTGTCAGTTGCCCTCATTCCATTTAATCTAAGCTGTAATTGATCTTCTTTGATTCTTTCATTTATTTATTTATTTTGGTCTTTATTTAATTAATTAATTTAGAAGATTTTTCCCATGGTTACATGATTCATGTTCTTTCTCTCCCCTCCTCCCACCCCACTCCTGTAATCAGTGCACAATTCCACTGGGTTTTACATCTACAATATACCTTAAAAATATTACATTTTTTATTATTCCTCTTTTTGCCTAGTCATAGTTCATTTGAGAGTTGAGTCTCCAAGCATTATTCTAACAGGACAATGCTTCACTTTTGTATTCATCCTCTATTATCTACTCTTGCTTCCATCTTCTTTAAACATCTCAAGTTGTTTAATGAGTTCTTGGTAAATCTAAATTATTTGCTTTAGACGATTTCTACTTTTCTTGCTCTTTATAATTCTTTCTTAATGTCTTTAGAATTTTATTCTTAGGTACCTCCTATTCCTTCTGGACTGACTTCCCATATAGAATTTTAGTTCATAGAATTATATCCATTCTTTCTCTGAACTCTTTGGAACCTGTTCTCCCCAAATCTAGAGTACATATCAGACTCTGCCAAGTTTTCCTCTCCAATATTATGTTTAATATTGAGTGCTCGGTTCCTTCCAAGATTTCCACCATTTCCATTTAGTTCTTTCTCATCAGAAGACTCTTTATTCAAGGTAGAATATCACCGAAGCATAGGATGTTAGAGGAATAGGGTAGTTTAGAGACTAACATAGTCTTCTCATTTTACCAACCAACACACTAAGAATGAAAAAGGAAACATAATTCATCCAAGTTTCATATAGTATTTAGTGGCAGAGGAAAGATGAAAACTCAGGTACTAGGGAATATATTTTGAAATTTTAAATGCTCTTCCTAATAAAGGCTAGAAACAGAATAGGGTAGAATGAAAATTCTGCGAGAAGGGTGAGCTAAAGAATAGTTTCTAACAAGGTTTATAATAATAATGGCTCATATATGTGACAGGATTTAAAGCTAGAAAGGCTGCCAAAGATCATTTAGTAAGCCATTTTATTTTTTATGTATGATGAAACTAAAGCCCATAGATATTCGGTGACTTACCTAAGGATACATGGGTAGTAAATAGCCCAGTTGGGACTAATATTTAGGTGACTCCCAATTTCCCAATCCATTTCACCTTCTGGTTCTTTAGGATTTACATCACAGGCACACTTTCTAATCCAAGTAGCTTTTTCAGAAGCAGAGGGTATGAAAAGTTCATAGCACTCACTGTCTCTGCTAGTCAATCAGTCAGATGGAACCTAACCCCCAAATAGATGAAATTTTTCTCTGAGTCAAAAGCCAAGGGAACAGCAAATGTCCAGTTTGTGCTTTAGATGGTGAGTCAGCAGGCAGAAAGCTGAAGTTGATTACTAAGCCTATGGCCAAGCCAGTCATGTCCAATGATTCATTTTTAGCACAGAGAGATCTTTACTGCAATAAAAACCATCTCCCCAAACATACACTATTGAGTGTCTCCTGCTGTCATATCTGAAACAGCTGGCTATACTCAGTCCATTATTAAGGAACTGATTATGAAGTCTTCTGATTTGGGCTGGAAGAGGTTTAAAGCAATCTCTACAGGAGGGCAAGTAGGCTTGATTTAAAGATAGCTTTCTAAAAACAAATTAATTGCCCACCATGAAAGCTAAGTAGGGGGAAGGTAACCTCAAATGGCCTCTATGAAACTCTAGATAAGAGGAGTGACAAGGGAGGAAAGGAGTTTAAAATTTTAACTACTAATTTGGTTATGTTAAAATATTTAGTCTCACCTCTCAGCTTAAATCCTCTAAAGCAGTTTTATTATGGTCATCCTTTGTCATGGAAATCCTCACCCAAAGAATAGCAGTTCTATAAGGTGCACAGAGGGACAACTATTGCAAAAAGGAGCATTATTTATTTACTTTTAATGATTAGCTATACCTCTCCTCAAAGAAATTACCAAGAAAAAAATTGTACTTTTATTATTTCTTGGTCTAAACCCATGATTTCAGTGAGGAAACTCCCTCTATCCAATGTAGATTGATTATTGTTTCACAATTTATAATCTTAAAGAGTTGGCTGGGGCACTGATAGGGTAAAGGAGTTGTCCAAAGTCACACGGTCAGAATCTTTCTCAGGCAGGACTTGAATTCAGATTTTCCTGACTTCAAGGCCGGTTCTATCCATTATGCTACAGTTTGCTTCTCCATTATTATCACTGATAACAATTAATAGTCTACATTTATGTAATATTTCTTAGCTGTATTATTGTGCAAGGCCCTCCTGTGAGATTCCTTGCTAAGTTTAAAAATCCATTTTCATAAATGAAGAAGGTGTGGAAGAGTTCTCTTCAATAAGATGTGAATTCATCTTGACCTGGGTATAACTGATGTACCCTCACCTTAGGCAGGTTCATAACTGCTGATGAAATTAATGTCTAAGCTATACCATGGATAGAGTCTTTAAAAGGGAGAGCCAAGACAGTGAAGAGCTCCTGAAGAAATACAAAAAAGACCAGAGCTGGAAAGGAGCAAAGACAATGAGCACACATCGATTCTGGTTCCTTGTAGGAAAATCTGTAGTCTGCTGGCCCTAAAACCACTCTCCGGGACAGACAAAGTCAGAAAGGTACAATGGTAAGGAAGGGAGTTCTCCAGAAATGTGAGCCAGTAACAATGGTGTAGCCATAGTGGTGTGGCAGAGGACTTCCTGGACAAGCCGAAGAGTTCCCAATCCAAGCCTCCTAGAAGTAGGGGATAGATTTCAGCATCAAAATGGAGCTAGAGCCTTGGACCAACAAGAGATAGAACCATGATGTGGAGAAACACATCTAGGTCTTGCCCTTCACTATTTATATGATGTGATTGGGGAAAAGGGGAGCACTTTCTTGTAAATTAGAGCACTTTCTCCTTTGTTTGAGAGGCACTAGCCCAGAGGACTACTATAGGTCAGGAGCTGGGGTTCACTGGAAGTAGATTAATATCTAGACACTCTGAGGAGGGAGTTGCTGCCATAGGTCAATCTGTAAGTCTAGAATACTATACAATATATATATACACATCCTTGGGGAAGATGGAGATCCATAAGAGGAAACTGTTTTGACTACTTACAAGCTCAGGTTCAGGTCCTTCCTGTCTTATGTTAGATAAAATGAAATCTTCCCTTTCGTCTACACATTGCTAACCTGAAGGCTTAGAGGGGAGTTAAGAACACTTTCCTCCTTTTTTGTGGAAACCTAGGCACAAATTAAATTCTAGAGAAACATCAAGTGGCATCATGAAAAGACAAAGAGAATATTTATAAAAAAGATACTCTTGAGAATGAACTCAGTCTTTTGGTCAAGACCATGGGTTACATGATTTACAAAGTGTTTTCCTCATCACAAGCCTGAGTGGTAAGCAGTACAAGTATTATTCTTTCAGAACGATTTCTTAACTTAATGAGAACACTGATCCACAGAATACTAAATTGCTTGATCCCATTTCTGTCCCAAAGAATCCAATCTCTGGTGTTCATTATTGTAAGTTTTTAGCTCCTGGTTGGCAATTTGTGGTCCTATGAGATCCAGATGGTTCATCTAATATCTATCATCCTTGTTATATGATTCAACCCCAGTGCCTCTTTATGTGACTCACCTGGCCTACACAATGCATCACTTGTCATCTGATCACAATGAAGATTGTACTCATCCTTATTCTGGGTGATGCATGACCAGAGTCTTCATTCTTTACTGTGGTTCAACATTTTGATGCACTGATCTTAACATAACTCTGCCAACTGGAACATTTTTGCCCCAACCCTTCTGGGCACTTTATCATCAGTCAACTTCATTTGCTGCTGTTGAGTTGTTTCGGTAGTGTCTGACTCTTCGTGACCCCTTTGGGATTCTCTTGGCAAAGACACTGGAGTGGTTTACCATTTCCTTCTCTAGTTCATTTTAGAGATGAAGAGACTGAGGCAAATGAGGTCAAGTGACTTGCCCAGCATCACACAGCTAGTATCTGAGGACAAATTTGAACTCAGGAAGATGAGTCTTCCTGACTCCAGGCCTGGCACTCTATCCAATGTGCCATCTAGCTGCCCAGCTTTATTCAGATGTGTCCATTTTAAAACTTGGCCATTTTATGCCTTCTTCCTCATCCATGTTATCATCCAGCTAAAAAGCTGGTAGCAGAGGTATGAGTATTCTTATTCCCATTTTACATATGAGGCAATTGGAGCTCAGATACTCATTAGATATACTAATCAAGTTTTGGGGTTGGGAAGCCATTTGGTCTATCACCACCACCCCCTCCACATTTTACATTTTACAGCCCAATGAGGTTAAGCAGAGCCTAGATTTACATCCAGGTCATTTGACTGCATAGCTAATACTCTACACTACAATGCCTAAATCAGGTCCTCTGATTTTAAGTACAAGATAGATCTTTGCTAAAAATCATGGGATTTCCTACAAGCCCAGCCTTGTCTCCCAATGCTCATTAAGACTTAAGCGTTTGCAAAAACAAAACCAAAAATATCTGTAAGGTTTTCTATTTTTTTCTTTCTTTCTTATGCTACATGGTACAGACTACAGAGCAAATAAAAGCTGTGGCAAGTGTAGACTTTGACTTTAACCTACGCCTGGAGGGTGGGCTGGGCTAACTTTGGAATCCTGCCTGAGATTCCAAGGGAACAACCACAAATATCAACTTGCCACAGGTTTGGGATTATCTGGACACAGCTCCTCCCGTTTCATTTCTATTTCTGTCCTTCGACTAGCTAGATCCTTTTACAAGGTTAACATCCCTCTCTAGTCCTACCCGAGGAAATAGCCTAATTTGTCCTCCAGACTGCTCCAGATCAAATATGCTGGGAGCCCCCGAAGTGGCCCCTGCCTATTTTTCACAAGGGGGTTAAGCTGCGTGGAGTCTCCAAGCTCACGGTCCAGGGCCCCTTAGAAACTCAGAGGCTGCCTTTGACCAGGGACTGATGGGCAGCAGCTGCAGCTACACTGATAACCTGTGTTGTGCCTCTCCCGGTCCAAAAGGCTGCTTTGTGTTGATAATTTGCATTCCCGGCTTCCCCAACTCATTGCCTTAGCACTGTAGCCAGCATCAGGAACTTAGAGAATGGGAGCGCCACCTACCGTAACACCAAGAAGATTTCAGCCCAAACGAATGCAATCTAGCTCCATTTGTCCTGTCTCTCAGGGGCTGTTATCTGTATTAGTAACCCAAGGCAAGCCCTGTCCCCTTGTGCTAGCTGCAAGGGATTGTGAGCCATGGTTAGACCTGGGGATCAGCAAAGAAGTCTGTTTGAGACTGAACAAACTCAAATCAACAGCAGATTGGAAATGGGCTGTATTCCACGGTCGCAACAAATGTGGGAACCTTCCCATGGCTGCACTGAAAAAGCAATACAATTTAAGCCTTATAAGGGTATATCTATCAATTAACAGAAATATATTCTCAAGGATCTAGTCACAAATTCACTCTACAGACAACACTCCCCAAATTTTTAGCACTCAGGAGCAGTAGGGGGAGGCCAGAACCAGATCTCCCATCTGGCACCTGTCATTATCCCAGCTGCTACCAAATGAAGTGCCCAAAACCTCCCCCCTCCTCCTCCAATTGTCTCCAAGTATAAATTCTGTTACCTGTGCAAAAGGCTCAAATAAACACCATTTTGAAAGATTCTAAGCTCCTAAGGCGTGAAAGATTCTAAGCTCCTAAGGCGAGACTCAGAATCAGCTAAATAAGCTAATCATTGGGTTAGGAAACCAAAGATCTCCCCCTGGCAGTCTAACGATGTGTGTTTGTTCCTGAACAGCTACATGTAACAGTAGTTGGTGTGGAGGTGTGGTACCCACGTTGAGCGATGAACTGGACCCATAGTCAATACGTGTAAATACTTCTGAGCCAAGGATTCTATAAAGGGCTACTAGATGAAGATGGCCGGGGGAAAAAACAGTTAAGTTAGGATGGGGAATATTTTTTAAATTAATTGCATCTGATATAAAGTTAGGAGAGTAGAGGCATCTTGTGCTAGGGAAACCCTTAAGTCACATTACCTACAGATTTAGGGATTGCTGCTTCTTTAATGATAATAATAAGAGTTGGGGTGAGACAGATATCATATGGCCAGAATTTTTTTATATACATTTTCATGGAATAATTGAACCTCATACTTGAAAGAGGTTCCACAGTAGGCATCATGGGCAACCAAATAGCAAAAAAACAACATACTTTTTAAGTGCCCATCCAACCTTTATTTCCAGTAGCAGAAAACTGAGTATATCTCAAAGAAAAAGGAAAAGAGAAGAGAAGCGAAGGGAAGAAAAGGGAAAGGAAGAAATGGGGAGAGGAGAGGAGAGGAGAGGAGAGG
>NC_058133.1:397807125-397880412 GCF_016433145.1 Gracilinanus agilis | reverse complement strand
GAAGGGAAGGGAAGGGAAGGGAAGGGAAGGGAAGGGAAGGGAAGGGAAGGGAAGGGAAGGGAAGGGAGCGGAAATAAGGAAAAAAAGAGAATCTACTTTTATTTTCATGCCCTTTTGAAATACAGAACAATGTTGCCGATATCTGGAATATTATTCATTTTGACCATTGTTGTTAATGTAATATCCTAGAAAGAACAATGAACTTTGATTCTAAAAGCCTGTGTTGAAGTCCTTACATTGCTACTTACTACCTACATGATATTGAGCAAGTCACTTCCCATCTCTGGTTCTCAAATTCTTACAGTAAAATGAAGCAGAGAGTCTACTTAGGTGGTCATTAAGGTCTTTTAGTTCTAAATCTATAATCCTATGACTAGATGATCTCTGAGCTCCCTTAAGGTTATAAATCCTGTCATTCAGAATTTTAGTTTTTGGATTTTTTTTTATTCTTGAATTCCTTCCTTTCTTTTTTCATTTGAGGATCTACATTTACAGGTAAACTCATCTTTTGCAGAGTGACTTTTTAAATATACCAAAGTCCTTTACATGGGCACCAAGATTCCTATGTCTATGAATATGTGAGAGTTAATAAACAGGTACAATTCAAATTCTAAATTTATGGAACCAAATTGTTGCTGGCTTCTACACATTCCTATCTGGGTAATGGATAGCCTGCTAGCAGAACAGGTGGACGCTAGCAGGGAAATAAGAACACCTCCCATTCTTTCTGGAAGCCTTCTGCTCAAGCCCAGAACTAGCTCTGGATTACTGTTAGCATTTCCAACTGTTGTCTGAACAGTTGTCCAATAGACTGCTTGCTTACCAGTGCCTCCCTTTGGAAGTATGAAACAGCTGACAAGTACTGGCAAGAGTTAAGAGATATTTCTTTTCCTCCTATCTACCTCCTCTCTTAGGGATGGAAAGGAATTTGTCTAGCAATTATACAAGCAATTTTAAAAATTCCTAGTGATAGTCTTTGTTATAATAATGTATGACAAATATATAGTCATGGTGGTGTGGAAATGACCCTGGAGCCTAGAAGATTATGCCAGCAAATTGAAAGGCTAGGCAGTCCAAAAATGCTCTTTGTATGAGCCCCAAGACAAACTGTATATCAATCACCTGTAAGCAAACTATGTTTAGGGAAGCTCAGGACCAAAAGTTTAACCACTAGGTACCAAAATTCTTGATAATTTCAAATTACTAGCTGAAACTTTGTAAGGTATGTAGCAATTAAAATCAGGACTTTTGAGCACCTCCAGACCTGTGGCATCCCTCTCATTTGCCAAGATTTTTCAAAGATCACTTAAAATGGGCCATCAAACATATTTTCCATTTCTTTCAGTAACCTGGAATGTTATTCATGTGAATATCTAGGTGCTCTCTTACATCTCCTCTTTTATGTTGGGTTTCAAATTCCTATTATTTGTGTTCTATTCTTTCAGGTTTAAACATTATTCTGCTTGACAGAGAAAACAGAACAAATAGGACTTGAGTAGTTCTTTCTCCTTTCCATCATTATCATTGTCCTATTTGTGCAAAGAGCAATTCTTTATCATAAATTCTACAACAGAGGAGCCACTTCCTACCAAAGTTCCCATCATTTCTACTTCAACAAGCCCTACTTTGCCTTATCTTTGGAAAGAGGAATGGTATATCAGCTCCTTCCCCGTGCCCCAACTTTTACAGAATGAAATCTTCAAGGAGTCTTGTCAAAAATATAGGAGCTACACTTTTTGTAGTAGCAAAGAATTAGAAACAAAATAGTTGCCCATCAATTAGGGGATGGCTAAACTAATTACCATATGTTTTACAAACTTGTGTTTACAACCGTGCTATAGAAATGACTAATATGGTGAATACAGAGAGGCATGGGAAGTTTAATAATGAATCCACACAAAAGGAAATTGACAGAAGCAGAAAAAACTAAATACCCAATGAATACAACAATTTAATGAAGAAACATCAATAAAATAATGGATTCTTAATGCCAAGAAATTATAATGATCAAGATTGACTTCCTGAAAGAAGTAATGAAAACACCACTCACTTTCCATGATTCTTTGGAGAGGTTGTAGTCTTTGTGTATGGAATTCCACATTTAACATCACATTTTTTCCCAGTATGTAGATTAATTTTGCTGAATTTCACCTCCCCCACCCTTCTTTTACTTTGCTATATAAATGATGGTTCTCTAGGAGTGAGAAGGGAACAGGAAATGTAAGTGATGTAGAAACAAAATATATCAATAAAATTTGTTCTTTTAAAAATAATATATCATCAACTCTACCTTTAGTAGAGAGAGCTCCAGACCATACCTAGATAATTGAAATCTCTGCTCAGTACTCTATAGTGCCTCTATGATATAGTAGCAATGGTTAGTTACTGAAGTAAAAATGATGGGAATCTTGGGAAGAAGTAACTGTCATGATAATGAAAGAAAAGAAGAAGAGAAGTATTCAGCTTTCATTTTGCTAATTTTCTGTGTCGAGGAAAATGATACTCTGAGAATCCAACAAAAATATTTAATAGGGAATTGAAACTCAAGATAAATGTGATAGTAAAAGAGTACCTAACTACCCTAAATGAGTTCAGCTGACCAACACCAGTTGAACTACATTCTGGGATGCCAAAAGATATTATGTATGTAACTGCTAAACCACTATCAATAACCAAAAATTATGGAATTTGAGCACTCTTCCACAAAGTGACTATGGAAAGAAGCTTGATCACACATATAAAATCTCTATCAAATTGTTTGCCATCTCAAGGAGTGGGGAGGGCAAGGAGGGAGGGAAGAAGGGTCAGAAGAAAGGAGAGAATCTAGAACTCAAAACTTTTTGCAGTTAATGTCAAAAAATTGTTCTTACATGTAATAGGGGAAAATGAAATCTTATTTTAAAAATAAATAAATAATCATGAAAAACAAGAGAGGAGATACAAGAATGGGCAAGTGTAATGATTTTCAAAAAGTGAAGGAAACAGAACCTTTATATATCCTAAATCAGAAAGCCTTTGATTATTGACAAATGACATGACATATTAATAAAATCATAAGTTATGACTTATCAGATTGTTTGACACTTGGTGAGGGGGAGAATTTGGATTGCAAAATGTTAGAAAGTAATTGTTAAAAATTATTTCTACACGTAATTGAAAAAATAATAAAAGGAATGAGTTGGAAAGAAAAAAGAAATTAAAAGTATAGGTTCTGAGTACCATATGTCAACATAGGTTCTCATCAATGATCAACTGATCATTCTGAATGGATTTCATTTCCTTTTCTCAAAGTGCTGCTAAACTATTAAGTCGAGAGAATGTTACATTGCTAGAATTTCAGCAAAGTGATAAAATTTCTCACATTATTGTTGTGGATAAGATGGATAGAATGTAGGCTTGATGAAATTACAATTCGAATTTGGAAATAGTTAAACAACTGGGTCCATTGTGTGTTTATGATGGGTTGATGTTGACACAGAGTGAAGTTCAAGATGTTGGAGAGATCCTCAGTCCTGCTTTATTCATTATTCTGTTTTATTCCCTTTTATTAAAGACTTGGAGAAAGCCATTATAAGCAGGCTCCTTACTGAATTGCTTATAAATAACATATGAAAGCCATAATAATGATGCTATGTACCATATTTGGATATTGAATCCCTCCCAGGTGGATATAGGAGTAATAGGAAAGATTGAAGAAATGAACTCATTGGGACAGTGGCAGAATTGTTCTATACACACCACTGTTTTTCTTTATTCCTTAGTCAATAAGCATTTAATGAGTGCCTACTATACCACAGTCATGGTACTAACACTAGGAGTACAAAGAAAAGCAAAAGACAGTCCCTCCTTCCCAAACTATTTAACTATAGGGCCTTAGAGAAGATACGTTACTTGGATCAATGATTCTGGGACCAGATTTTATCAAGAATGAATGAATTTGCTAAGTCCTGGGGAGGCAACTAGAAAAGCAAACTGACTAGTTCCCAAACTTGAGAAATAATATGAAAAGAAAATGGACCCTAAAAACCTATAAAGGTCAGTCTGAGATTCTCAGACTAAAACTTGGCAGATGTTTCCCCATCCCTACCTCCTACAGTAAATTAAAATTGTCCTTGAAGTAGATAACTTAAATGCTTAATAATGATCTTCTGTTCAGCCAGTTTATCTCCCTAGAAAAGAGGCAAATGTTTTCAAGGCCAGACAGATTGAGACAGAAAGATATAAGCAAGAACAAAGAGTAGCCTTGTCTACATCCCTACCATAAGGAAATTAGGGTAATGATATCTATATATTCTGTAGCTTGAAACATATGTGTGAACGTGGACATACACTTATACTACAAAGCAGTTTATTGGCGGCGGATTTCCTTTCCTTCTTGCTCACCTTTTTACCATTTTTATTTGTTTTTAGGATGATTTTGAGTTGCTAGTGTGTTTTTTCCCCTTTTAGTTCTCTAGCTTGGAGATGAGCTTAAAGCACTCATTCCCCTCCCTATCCCACACCAGCCCTGCCTCCAACACCACCTCCAACACCACCATCGTTGTCTTGTTTTAGCCAAATCTGGAGGTTCAATGCATGCTAGCAAGAATAACCCAACAAGACATTGGGAAAGTCTATTATTACTTCTTCCAACCTTCCTACAGATATTCTGACTGCAAGCTATAGTCTCTACTCCTGGTTCTAATATTCTGTCTCTTTGTGTAGATCCGTTCTCTTCTCTTCTCTTCTCTTCTCTTCTCTTCTCTTCTCTTCTCTTCTCTTCTCTTCTCTCTCTCTCACCTTTAATCCTGTCTCTCTCTTCTGTGCATGTCTTCTCTGTTTATGTGTATACGAGTTACTATTTCTCTTAATCTTTAAAATGACTAATGAAAAGTAATTATTTGAGTAAACTACTTTCCAACACTTACTAGCTGTGTAATGTTGGACAAGTCATTTAACCCCTATTTGCCTCGGTTTCCTCATTTATAAAATGGGGAAAATAATAGCACCTATCTCCCAGGGTTGTTGTGAAGATCAAATGAGATGATAATAAAGTGCTCAGCACCATAACTGGCACATAGTAAGTTTTATATATGCATACAGATTGTGTGGGAACTATTGTTAGCTATTATTATTCTCATTTTCTAAACAATTAGACAATTTCTAAACAAATCTGCCTATTTTCTACAAACTAATTTCTAAACAAACAATTTCCAAACAAATCTGCCTATTTTTTACAAACTAATTTTTTTCATGATTGATGCATTTCAATAATGTATATGCTTAACAAGATTAATATTTCAAATAGAACCATGTGTGAATTGCTGGCAATAATTTACCAAGCCAGAATGTTATCAAAACTAAAAAAGCCCAATTCAGAACTCGAGGAATATGTGTAAAGGAAGCATATAAGTGATAGGAATTTCAATACCAACATAGATGGTTTGCTTGTCAAATGTGAAGAACACATGAAACTTGTAGAGATAGCTAACATTTGAGACAGTAGAATGAGATTCAAAAAAATCTCAACCATCTAGTCAAACATATAAGTCATATCTTAAAAAAGGAAATGTATTAGGGATAAATATTAAATCCCCATGCTTGGGCTCCAATAGTCAACTAAACAAATATTGGATAGGAGAGGCACAGTTATACTAAAAGTTTGTGTGTATATTATATGTAGGTTTTAATAGATGATGAATTCAATATAAGTCAACAATATGAAATAGTATTTTCTTAGAAATTTAAGGGAGGAGGGCAGTCATGATCTGTGATTTCATGAATATCAGGAACTCTGGTTATGGAGATGCCTTCCACCAATTTAGAGGAGCAACTTTTCTGTTACAGTTTGGATAAGTCATCAGGAACACTAAGAGGTCAAGTAATGTGCTCTTGGTCACTCAGGAATTATGACAGGTCTTTCCTGTCCAAGGCTAAATCTTTACAGCCCAGACTTAACGGTATATAGTGATGGAGGTTATAGTCTTCATCGGGTCAGATGATACCTGGAATATTCAGTTCTGAGCACCCCATTTGGGTAAGAACATGGACACTATGAAAAGCATTCAGCAGAAAGCAGCCAAGATAGTGAAAGAACTGAAGATAATACCATATGAATTGAAAGACCCGAGGATGTTTTAGTTCAGGAGGCAGAGAGGTATAGTGGAGAGGATGTTGTCTTTGGGGTCAGAAGACCTGGGTTCATAACCAATCCTGCCAATTACTATTTAGGGCAAGTCACTTACCCTATTATTGCCCAGAGTCCCTCATTTGTAATACAAGAAGATTGCATTAGATAGCCTCTAAAATCCATTCCAGATTAAAATCTATGATCCTAAGACTTAAAAGAGGGTCCTCAGGTATTTGAAGGATTATCATCATGGTAGAAGAAATTTGCTTGTTCTACTTGGCTTGAGAGAGCACTAGGAGCAATGGGCAGAAATTACAAAATGGATATTTTGGAACAATATAAGAAAAAACAGCCTAACAATGGAAATCATCCAAAAGGGAAATAGACTACCTTAGCAGGTAAATGTGTTCTCCCATCAATGGAAATAATGTTCCAGAGGCTGGATGATCCTTTATTCTAAGATGTAGTGGACAGTCTATCTTTTCAAGTACAGATTAGATTAGATGGCACCAGATGTCCCTTCCAACTCTGAGGAATCCTGCAAGCATTTATTAAGCATCATTTGTGATATATACTGTGCTAGGTACTGGGCACCCAAAAGGAGGGGGGAAAGGTCCTGCTCTCATGGAGCATTTGGTATGTACCCAGATGCCTTAATGAATTACTCTCTAGGTTTCTGAAAAAACTTGTAGGTATGATCAAGGATCCCATGCTAGTTATATTTGATAGAAATGAATGGAGAATAATTCATAAGATTTTGAGCTAGAAGAGAACTCAGAGGTCATCTATCAGGGCTTCTTAGTGTTTTGGTTTTTTTTTTTATCAGAGACCTCTTTGTCAGTTTGATAAGACCTGTGACCACCTTATTAAATGCATTAGAAATACCTAGGATTACAAAGGAAATCAATAATATTGAGATACAGTTATCAAAAAATCTAAATTTTTGATAAAATAAAAAAATTAAATTAAAAATATCTTTAAAAAAGTTCACAGATCCCAAATTAAGAATCTCCAACCTAAGATGAGAAATTAAATGAGATCCAGAAAGGGAAAGCAACTAAGACTAAGAAAAGCAAATTTACTGATTTACATAAAATTTAAGAAAAACAGAAGTCGATTCTAGTGACTTATAGACAAGGTAAGCCTCAAGCTGATTTCCAGCAAAACCAACAATTATCTTTTAGATGGGACTTTAAATTGGCATCATGGTACTGTAACCACATCCAACTGTCTTTGTCACACTTTTCCTGTTTAGCAGCTCTCAGGACATGACTCATTCAGACCCCAAACTGTACAGTTAATAAGGAGCAAACCAGGAAGTATCCCAAGACTCTATTGACCTCACAGCTTCCATCACCATAGGTGAATAGTAAACAAACATCTACCAGAATAAATGAATATCCCAACTCTAAAGACTTCTTTTTAATGAGCCATGACCCAGCCCTAAGATTTATTTTCCATATACTTATAGTCCTACTAGAGATACTTCTGCCATTATAAGGGTCAAATTAGGTTTTTGCTAGAGATTCTCAAAGATATAAGGAAGGTCATTCTGATTTGGTCTCAGAAAGTCTCAGAAGGAGCACAAGATTCGAAATCTTGAGATTCAGCAAATTGGAAGTTGAATGCATTTTTATGCTTGGCTCTGGCTCTCTTTATAGGATGCCAAGTCCCCAGTATAGTGAGTGCCCGTTAAAGGAAAAATGACCTTTCATTCATTTGAACCTGGGATCTGTGTTGACATTTCTAAGAAAATCTCTCAAGTTGTTATTTGGGACACTTTCAGCTCTTATACATAATGGTCATATGTAATGGTAATGGTATGAGTCGAGAATAGTGGGACATGCTTTTAAAATAGCAAAATTAGGGGCAGCTGGGTAGCTCAGTGGATTGAGTGCCAGACCTAGAGACGGGAGGTCCTAGGTTCAAATCTGACCTCAGACACTTCCCAGCTGTGTGACCCTGGGCAAGTCACTTGACCCCCATTACCTAGCCCACTGATTCCCAAAGTGGGCACTACTGCCCCCTGGTGGGTGCTGCAGCAATCCAGGGAGACAATGATGGCCACAGGTGCATTTATCTTTCCTATTAATTGTTATTAAAATTAAAAAAAATAATTTCCAGGAGGCTAAGTAATATTTTTTCTGGAAAGGGGGCGGTAGGCCAAAAAAGTTTGGGAACCACTGGCTAGCCCTTACCACTCTTCTGCCTTGACTCCAAGGCAGAAGATAAGGGTTATTTAAGAAATAGAATAGAATAGAATAGAATAGAATAGAATAGAATAGAATAGAACAGAATAGAATAGAATAGAATGAAATAAAATAGCAAAATCATACAATTGGAAAAGACCTTAGTTCAAATCCAACACTTACCCAAATCATAAGTCCCATCAATATCTAATTACTTCTGCCCCTTTGTAGTAAGGAAGTATAATGAGAGTATAGGCTAGAAGGCACTATATATGTATAGTATAAATATTATACATATATACATATATATTTCCATTTATGTTGTCATCATTATGCTTACTGTTTTCCTGTCTCTGCTTACCTCCCATCAATTCATATATATATATAAACTTGAATAATTTAGGAGGGCATGAGAAGACATGAATTGATGGGATATGAACAATTTTTAAAAGAATTGCAAACTATTGACAACCACATGAAAGATTTCTCCCTATCACTAATAATAATAATAATAATGGAAATGCATACTAAAGAACTTTAAAGTTTTATCTCACACACAGCAAATTGGTCATGATGACAAAATATGGGAATAATCAATGATGGAGGCATAGTAGAAAGATAAGCTTACCAATACTCATTTGGAGCTGTGAATTGATCCAACCATTGTTTAAATAATTTGGAATTATGCTAGAAATGATTAAAAATTTAATTTTAATCAAGATCTGAGTACTAGAATATTACTCAGGGACATGATAGATTAAAAAGGTCCAATTTACAACTCCCCCCCCAAAATTATAAAGGCGCTTTTTTATTGTAGCAAAGAACTGGAAACAAAGTAGATGCCCATCATTTGGAGAATAACTAAACAGATTGTGGTTTACAAATGCGATAGAAAATTATTTAGCCATAAGAAATTATTAACTTGAATAATTTAGGAAGGCATGAGAAGACATATGAGTTGATGGGAGGTAAGCAGAGACAGGAAAACAGTAAACATGATGACAACATAAATGGAAATGAAATCGAAATTGAAAAGTATAGTGACCAAGTTTAATTGCAAAAAAGAAATTATGAGAATGCAGTTCCCTCTCTTTTACAGAAGTTAGTATAGATATGGATCACTGTTATAGTGTTATACTTGATCTAAGTAATGATTAGTTTTGTTGAACTGCATTTTTTCCTCTTTTTTTTAAATCTGTTATAAGGGATGATATAGTGAGTGGGGAAGAGAAGGGAGATATCTATATTGAAAAGTGGTGGTGTTCACAGTTATACTTGACTCAGGCCAGCACCCTGGTAGTTCAGGTTCAATATTAGAATGAAATTGGACATTTGTAGGTCATTCAACAGTCAACAGATTTTTCCTTGGCTATAACAGGGAAGAATATTCAATAATGATATGCATCAAGGTCACCATGATGTAATTCAGCTGAGTAAAGCTTCCCTGCCTATGAATTGCTCAAAATAGTCAGTAAACAAAAAAATGAGAGAGGTTAAAGTTTCTCCTGGTTGTTTTGCACTCAGGCAATTAGAAAGTGATGCCTTAAATCTTTTGTCTCCTGAGCCAATAAAAACTCAAAAAGAATTTCAATATCCTTAAGGGTAAATTAGCCTAAGGTTGGAGGTTAAAATATTCCTACCACCACACAAAAAATGATGTAAAATCAAAAGATATAACTAAATTTTTTATTGCCATCTTAACTTCGAAGAGATGCATTATGTGTGGAGATAAGGGGAGGTTTGTAAATATTTGCTAATCTATGGACAGTCACTTGTCACCATAGAAGAGATCAGCAAAATTTAGGACACTTAGACTTCTGTAAAAGAAGAATGCATAATATCTTTTATTTTTAAGTTTTAAACCTTTTTCAGCATTTTTTATTCCAGAAGATAATCACCTAACTTCTATATGTGAAGAAAATATTGGCATATTTAATCTTTGGGGAAGCTACGTGGCACAGTGGATAGGTTTGGACCTCGAGTCAGGAAGACTCGAGTTCAAATTTGACCTCAGACACCTGGGCAAATAACTTAACCATTATTTGCTTTTGTTTCTTCATCTGTAAAATGGGGATAATAACAACATTTACTTCCCAAGGTTGAGAGGATTAAATGAGAAAATAATGATAAAGTACTGGGCACAGTGCCTGGCAGACAGTAAGTGCTACATAAATGTTAGCTATCATTATTAGCTATTATTTGGGGGGCAAATGTTGAAGGGGGGATTGTTTTGGTAGTCTTTGTCAAATAAATAACATCATGGTAAAATATTTGTATTTTTTAATCCTTGTATCTAATGGTTTTGCAGTGTTTTGTCTGTCTCTTCTTGTTCTTTGCTTCAAATATGTCCTTGATTCTAAAGCTTATTTCATGAATTTGGGGATTTGGCTAAGTTTACAGATGGTGAAACCAAACAGATGTTGCTAAGAGATATCTCAGATACTAAAACAGACAGTGATTTCATCCATTTCGAAGTTCATGCCAATGATCAATCAATCTAGAAGCATTTACATGCCTTCTGCTTTCTCCGTTTTGCATTAAGTTGATGGATCTTCTCTGTATTCTTCATGTTCATCAGTTCTCACAGCAAAATGCTCCATTGCCTTCATGTAACATAATCTGTTCAGCCATTCCCCAATTGATGGGCATCCACTTTGTTTTCAGTCTTTATCTATTAAAAAAAAGTGCAACTGCTACATTTTTAACTAGATTTACTAAAGATTTCATTCTATAAAAGGCAAAAGAATGAAAAAGAAGGGCTACCATTCTGATCCTGTTTATAGCCAGTTTGGGAGTGTCATTCTTGAAGCAGAAGTGATGGGGGCAACGAGGTGGCTCAGTGGATAGAGACAGACCTGGAGTTGGGAGGGCTGTTCAAAACTGACCTCAGATACTTCCTGTTTGACCCTGGACAAGTCACTTAACCCCAGTTGCCTAGCCCTGATGGCTCTTCTGTCTTGGAACTGAACCTTGTATCTATTCTAAGACAAAAGGTAAGGATTTTTGTTTTTGTTTTTAACCCTTACCTTCCATCTTGGAATCAACATTAAGTATCGATTCCAAAGGAATTCCAAGGGGAGGTGATTTCAATAGTCTAAGTGAAAGGCACTGAATTAGGGTGGTAGGACAATGTGAGTGGAAAGAAGACTGGTGTTAGAGATATAACCATTAGAAACAATAAAATTTGGCAACTGGTATTTTGTTGTTGTTTTTTTGGTTGGGGGAAGAGAATGAGGAATCAAGACACCAAAGTTACTTAGAACCTGCAAGAATCTTGACGCCTTTGATAAAAATAGGGAAGTTCAGAAGAGAGGTGGGTTTAGGAAGAAAAGATAATGAGATTGTGAGGCAAGCTTTAACCCATCCTTGCTTGTCCAGCCTGACTGCCTCATTCTAGCCAAGGGAAAGAGAAAGAAGGAAGGACTCAGAGCCCAGAGCCCATCTATGGTGGCCCACGCATGAGGTGATCTTGGAGACAGTGTGTATGTTAGGGGAAAAGGAGGCTTTTTTCCCCCCAATAGTACCTACAGGTTGCTGAGGTCTATAGTGGGTCATAGTTAAATTACAAGCAGGAAGAGGGCGAAATGGAGTAGTATTGAGGAAAAACAGGCAAAGTCAGCAGAGTTGTATTGGAAACAAAAATTCACAACCAGCTATAGGAAGGAAAGTGGAATGCAACCCATTTTTCTACTCTCTGATTGGTGTATACCCATTCCCATGGGTCCTAATATGGCCTCTACTTTGGAAATCACTGTGTTAGACAATTATAAAAGTCTAGGCAAATGGTAAATAAAAAGCAGCGAGAATAAAGAGACGGGGGTAGATAGGGGAGATACTTCAGATGTAAACTGAAGGGATGAGAAAGAAAAAGAGAAGTCAAAGATAACATCAAATTATAAACGCAGAATGTGACATGGAGAAGAGCAACCAGAGAAGGGTGACCAAGGGCCACAGGTGTGAAGGGCCACAAGATCATAAGTTTAAAGCCTCAACTAGAAACAAAACAAAACTAGGGATGTTTAGCTTGGAGCAGACTTAGATAACCATCTTGAAGTCCTGGAAGGATTGTCCTATGGCAAGGGATAAGACTTGTTCTGCTCAACCCCACAAGGCAGAACTAGGAGCAATTACTTTTAGCTGTTCGGTCATGCTTCTGAGTCATCTTGACATTAAAATTCACTAAAACTTCCTTAGATCTTTTCACAGAACTTCTCTCTAGCTAAAGCTATATCTCCTACACCCATTATTCTGCAGGTAAATTTTTTAATCCAAGAAAAATTCACACATGATTATTCAATTTCATGTGGCTAGCTTCAGCGTACTGTACTAACCTGTCAAGACCTTTTTGAGTCTAAATTCAATTACCCAGTGCATTAATTATCCATTTCATCTTCTGTTTCAAACTTTATATAAATGTCATGTCTTTATCCAGCCTACACCAGGTACCAAGTTGCTATTTTTGAAGCCCAGGTGGACCAATTCATTTCTCTACTCAAGAAGCTCCAATAGCCCTAATATAAAATTCAAATTCACCTCTTTGCCACTTTAAGTTCACAACTGGGCTCCAGCCAACCATTTGAGGCTTACTCTTGCTCTCCTTTAACCATGGCACAGCATAGTCAATGCTTCCTCCATATGATATTCCATCTCCCACTGGTAAGTCTTTGCACAGGCTACTGTCCTCCATGCCTGGAATGTTCTTCACCTCAGCTCACCTAGCTTCACATTAGGCTCAAATTAACGGCCATCACTGGTGCCATTTCTTACCATTCCACCACCCCCCTCCAAAAAAAATAGTATTCCCTAAGGGAATGAAATGTTTCATTTTTATCTTTGTTATTTTCAGAACTAGCATAACGCCTGGCACATGGTAGATACTTTAAAAATGCTTGAGAATTGTTATATTCAATAATCAGTCAAGGTGGCATCCATCTCTTCCCAGATTATTGAATATAACAGAATGAGTGAATGAATATTCTTATTTTTTAAAGGGGAAATCTACATGCTCAAAGTTTATAGAATACTAGAAAGCTAAACTAGAAATAACATATTTAAAGGCAGACTAAAAAAATTCCTACTTATTTCCCCCCTGAATTTTAGGCATAGCAAAAACAAAAACTCCTAGATTTAAAGTTAGATTTTTGTTGTTCAGTCCTTCAGTCGTCTTCCAACTTTGACATGACCAGTGGACCATTCTGTCCATGGGGTTTTCTTGGCAAAGATACTGGAATAGTTTACCATTTCCTTCTCTAGCAGATTAAGGCAAACAGAGGTTAAATAACTTGCCCAGGATAATGTAACTAGTGTCTGAGGTGCTATTTGAACTCAGGTCTTTCTGACTCCAGGCTCAGTATTCTATCCACTAAACCAGTGATGGGCAAACTTTTTAAAGAGGGGGGCAAAGGAAAGGAAATGCTCACCTGCCAGTGTGTTCCTGAGGCAACTCTTTCAAAGTTTCATTGTATTATATCCTACTCACTGTATTTGTCACATTAGGAATAATGTCTTGTTGCCAGATAGAACATTTCAGGGCCCCCCCCTTCATCTGGGGGAGTGTAGTTTGCCCATCACTGCCCTAAACCACTTAGCTGCCTCCTAAGCAAACAGACTTAAGTGGCTTGCCCAAGGTCACATCTAAGGCTAGATTTGAATTTAGAACTTCCTAACTGGCCACAGTGCTCTATCCATGAGCCATCTCGCTCCTTCAAGAGTTTGTTTACTTGGGTTCAAATCCTGGTTCTACTATTTAACTATGTGGCCTCAATTTCTTTATATATGTATCTATATCTATTATTTCCATCCATCAGTAGACTTCTACTAGCAACAAAGATAAAAATAAAGATCTAAATTAAATTATCCACCAAGTTTCCAGTGAACGCTGGGAAATTGCTATATTTCTTAGTTAGATGACAATGACCAGATTCCAAAGAATCATAAATTAATCTGTTCCTTCTCTCCTTGTAAATAATTTTGTGACCAGTAACATCTTCCTTGGTAAAAGCTGATACCCCACATCTACCAAGCATGTTTTTCATCTTGTTTCATTCTCCCTTCTGATTGGACGACAGAGCATCCTTTGAAGATGTTCTGTGAGGAATCTGAAGCTTCCCTCAACGGATCAGATTGGAAATCTGATCTAGGACACTTTCAAAAAAAGTATGCTGAGAATCTCATTTGCCTAAAGAGATTTGTCCAAGGCAGCTTATGAATGCTTCTGATGCAGTAATAAATGAACACATTTCTTACACAAGCATTATACATCAGCATCTTATCAGATAAAACTTCCAATATGGAACTAAGAAAAATGAGTAATAAGCTCTTTTTTTTTACTGCTACTTCAAATTCTATCAGAGGTTTCTAGTAATCAATTAAATTGAGATTATTTTCTAATTCAACCCAATGAAATGCAATAAACATTTATTAAATACCTTCGACATATGAGATACTAGAGATACAAAAACAAAACCGAGAGTCCCAGACGTCAAGGAGCTTATATTCTGGAGAAGGCAGGAGAAGTATAGCACATAAACAGATAAGTGTATGTGTGGTCCTTTAAGAAGAGCAGAGAAAGTTTAACAATCAGAAATAACAAGAAAAAGGTTCCAGTAGGAGAGGGCACATGATGAGGATTAATCTTAAATTTTGCTCTTCTGAAAAGGATCATGCCTTTAAAATTTTTAAGATTAGCAATTCTGAATGAACTCCCTCAAGGAAGTAAGGTGATTTTATTCCATGGTTCTTGTTGAACTTTCCACAAATGAAATGTGAAAAGGCATTAACTTTATGAGAAATTACTAAGTTTTTAGTAACTGAAAATAGACAGGTATGGGGAAGTGAATTTATCACCATTTTTGTAGTGTTTTATACTCTGAAAACTGTAATAAAGTATTATTATTTCCTACATTAAATGTCATTGTAACATTTCTGTTCAAAGAAAACAACTTCAAAATCAAAAGAATGGGAAACACAAGCCTTTATCCCTCCTACATAGAACATCACAGATTAAAGACGTCTGGAGAATGACTAACATTCCAATACAAATCTTCAAAATGTTCATTTCCCCTGCACACAAAGCTCTATTTGTGCACTAATAAAACTATTGTAATTACAATCAGACAAAAATGGAAATTTCCATTTCAGAAATTTTTCATTCCAATAACCTACATAACTGTCTCGTTTTCTGGTCCCCCAGATTCTTCTCTGTGCTGAAACCAGGGGTTCTCTCTCTCTCTCTCTCTCCTTTGATCATCTTACCTACCCAGCTACTCAAAATTTAAGAATCACTAATATGTAAATAAGTTTCTAATTCATATAACCACCCTTTACCTTTCCCCAGTTTCAGGACTGTAGTTCCAACTTTCCCAAAGGTCCCTCAAATTCAATATGACCAAAACTGAATTCATTTCCCCCTAACACACCTCCCTCACCCCCCACCACAAGGGGGAAAAAACCCCATCCCTTCCCTAGGTTCTAGACTTAGATCAAAAGAAAACATTATAGGTTATTTAGTCCAATCCTCCTCACTTTACAACTGAGGGACCAGAGACACAGAGAGGTTAAGAGACTTGGAGAAGTCACAGGCAGAAAGCAGAACTAGGATTCGAACAAAAATTGTCTGGCAGGAGTGGCATTGTCTGACATCCACTGTGCCACATTGATTCTATTTCAGCCATCTTTCACATATGTTCTCCTTGTCCCATTTCCATTACAACTGTCTTCATTCAAATTTTTATCTCTTCTCACAGAGACAATTGTCATAGCTTCCTAGTTAGCTTCTGTTCTATCTCCTTGCAAAATCATCCACCACATCACTTCCCTGGGAACCATCTAAATGCCCCAACCTGACATCATTCCTCCTCAACAACCTTCAGGGGGTCCTCACTGCCTACTAAGCATAACTTTTTGATCCTGTCATGCCAGGTCCTCCACAATGTGGCTCTGTGCTACCTTTCTAGCCATAACTCATACTCCTTTAACTCCACTCCAGCCAAAATGGGACTCCTCGTGTATTCTCCTTTCTTCCCCAACTTTTCTTCTTTTCTCTTCCCATATCTACCTTTTTTTTTCAGATCTGTGCTGGATCCTTGCTCCCCACTTAACTAAGCCTGTTGAAGTTCCATCTCAAGTGTAACCCTCCTCTTGCCATCCCCGACTCTCAAAGTTCTCCATCATTCATTGAATTTCTTAAAATATTTTGCCTAGACCACCTCTTTACACTTATCATGCTCCATGAAATCAGTCATATTCCTGTTTCGCATGTAGTATTGTGCAGTCATTCAATCATGACTGACTTTTCACAATCTCATGGAACATAGTATCTATGGGGTTTTCTTGGCAAAGATTCCAGAATGATTTGCCATTTCATTCTCCAGCGGATTAAAGTAGAGTTAAGTAAACTTGCCCAGGGTCATAGCCATATCCATGATATTCTCAGCTCCTTGAAAATAGTGCCTTCCTTAGAGCAGACACTTAATAAATATTTGATCCAAAATTGTTCAAAATTGATCCAAAATATAATCTTTATTAATTGAATTTTATATTAACTTTAACAACAAAATTCACATTGATAATAATAATAACTAGCATTTATAGAGCATTTTAAGGGTTGCAAAGTGCTTTACAATTATTATCTCATTTGATCCTCACAACAACCCTGGGAGGTAGGTGCTATTATTATCCCCATTTTACAGGTGAGGAAACGGAGGCAGACAGAAGTCAAGTGTCTTGCCCTGAGTGACACAACTAGTAAGTATCTGAGGCCAAAGTTGAACTTTTATGTCTTCCCAACTTCAGGCTCAGCATTCTATCCACTGTGCCACCTAGCTGCCTAACAAATGAATCACTCAGGCATCTATACGTGTTGTACATACCATGGTTCGCTCTGGGTACATAAAAGACATAAATGAAACAGTTCCTGCTCCTATGGAGCTCACAGTCTAAGGAAAGAGACAGCAAGTATATAAATGGGTACAAAGAAATCATATTCAAGGCTGGAGTCCCAGGAAATCCTTCCTGCAGAAGGCACATTTGAGTTGTTTTGATTGAAACCAGAGATTCCAAGAAGTGAGCATATGAAAGGAGAACGTTCCACTCATGGGGAGACATGAAGGGAAAGGCATGGAGAAAGGAGATGGAATTTACTGGGTGATGAACAAGACCAGTCTGGTTGGACCAAAAAAAAAAAAATGTGAAGGGAACTGATGTGGAATAAGAATGGAAAGGTAGATTGTAAAGAGTTTTAAGTCTCAAGTTTAAATTTGATTGTGTGTGTGTGTGTGTGTGTGTGTGTGTGTGTGTGTTAGGAGAGATTTGAGGAAAAAAGACTTAAACAGAAAACTATATCAATAGTCCAAGTAAGAGGTGATGTGGGTCTTAACTAAGGCAATAGGAATGTAAGTGGAAGGAAGGGGACAGATGGGAGACAGAGTGCGGAAATAGAAATGATAAGATATGGTGTTTGATTGACTATCTAAAGGGAATGAGAGAGGAGTGAAAGATGGTTCCAAGATGGCAATCATGGGTAACTGATAATGACCTTGAGAGTTAAGAGGGATGCTCAAAAAGGATGGGTTTGGGAAAAAAAAGATAATGAGGTCTGTTTTGTACAAGCAACCACCTGAGTTAGGAACTGGCAAATGTTTTCAAAGCTGTTGATAACAACCTATAAAATCTCAAAACTTCGGAATTTTGTACAGTTATGAAAGGATACTAGTAGCCACAATGGTTTACATTTATATATTATTTAACAAACATTTCGTAGTATATAGAGATGGTGGATAACATGATGAGTTTGGAGTCAGGAATACTGCGTTCAAATCTCATCTCTGACACTGTCTGGCTATGACCATAGACAGGTCACTTAATATCTTTAGGTTTCATGCTATTCTCTAGAGCCTAGGATTTCTCAAAATTATGATTTACAATTTCTTCAGTACTAAAGAAAGAACAGATACTTCCTTTATTCAGCTCATAATATTATTCCCATTTTACAATGAGAAAAGAGAGGCTAAGATAAAGTAACTTGTTTAAAGTTATACAATTAATAAGTCATACATTTAGAGGGCAGCTGGGTAGCTCAGTGGATTGAGAGCCAGGCCTAGAGATGAGAGGGAAGGTCCTAGGTTCAAATCTGGCCTCAGATGCTTCCTAGCTGTGTGACCCTGGGCAAGTTCCTTAACCCCCATTGCCTAGCCCTTACCGCTCTTCTGCCTTGAAACCAATATACAGAATTGATTCTAAGACAGAAGGTAAAGGTTTAAAAATATAAGTGGTAACTTAGCACTAAAACCGAGGACTTCTGACTCCTAAACTAGGGTTTGGTTTTTTGGTTGTTTTTTTTACAATACCACACCGCTTCTCATGTGACATATTTGAAAACATGAGTAATTTTAGTAATGAATCTATGCCATTTTTCAGTCATGTCCAACTCTTCATGACCCTATTTAAGGTTTTCTTGGCAAAGAAAGTTGAGTGGTTTGCCATTTCCTTCTCCAGCTCATTTTACAGATGAAGAAACTGAGTCAAACAGGGTTAAGTGACAGGCTAACCCAGCTAGTAAGAGTCTGAAACCAGATTTGAACTCAGGAAAATGAGTCTTCCTGTGGACCCAGCACTCTATCCACTGTACCACCGAGGTGGACTGAGTCTATACCTACATGATACTACTAAAAATCAGTTTATTTAAACACATCAATGAAATCACTGGCCTAGTCACACATTCACAAAATTTTAAAAAAGAACATCTATGAATAGAGACATACATAACAGATCCTCACCAAATGAACAAGCATCTACCTGTGGAGACTTCTGATTAGCAGTGTGGGCACTTTAGTTTTCCCAGGTACATTTTTAGCTATGAAAATAATTAAACAGATGGGAATGATGTGGTACAAAAGCCAGTGTGCCTCTCAGTTTTTGATGCGTCTTACTCATTTAACTAGTTTTGAGGCAAAAAGGGTAGATTCCATTTGACTCTCTGGATCGAAAAGGAGCAAAGATTGTCCAAGGAAGGTAATGATCTGAAAGGGCAGGTCCTAAAGCTGCTTCCTGGCTTGCAGCATTTTGTTAGACTGAAGTGAGGAGTGCATAACTCAGTTTTCTTCTATCACAAAGTCATTTCCTAGCCTTGCAGGAAAAAGAGGTTCATACATAGACCTAGTTTAGCTAAAGGAGTATGTGAACACTAATCCAGGCTTCCTCAGACCATGTTTTAACCCACTTCAAGAAGGAAAATCTATAAATCAAAGATCCTCAGTGTATGTACATCAGGGATAACTTATTATACCTATAAACTCCCTTCTCTCCCCACTAATTTATTCAAGGCAAATCTTACATGTAGGGAGCTACTAACAAGGTAGCTGTGATCAGAACTGAACAGTCCCAGAGCCCCAAATAACTCCTCTGCCACCTACTGGTCATGGTGCTTAAAACTGCATCATTGGAGATCCTTTCCATAAGCCTAGAGGGCTTTTTGGTCTTGAAAAGCCCCCTATTTCAAATACATCAAGGAGGAGAGGTTATTAGCTAATTCTTCAGCAGGACTTGCAGCGAAATATAATGGAAAGAACACAGAATTCTAGTCTCATTTCTACCAGCTATACAACGTTGAACAGTTAACTTGGCTTCTATGAAACTATTTACTTATCTAGGAAATGATTTTGTTGGATAAAACAATTTAATGATCTCTTAAGTCCTTTCCACTCCTAATATTTTATTTTATGTCCTTAGGCTAAAAGCAATCATCTACAGTAGTGATGTCAAACTCAAGTAGAGTCACTGAACCATATAAGGCTGACTTTAAAAACCACTTATTAATATTATCCATGTTTTATTGTATTTTTATTTGTTAAATATTAACCAATTCTATTTAAATCTGGTTCAGCAACACCACAAGTGGCACATTTGATACCTCTGGTCCACAGTATAGCATCTGAGGCCAAGGCTGGCATACCAAAAGAAGGAAGGCAACCAGTAAAAGAACAGGAGAGGAAATTAGAAGCAAACTACCTACTTCAGAATTTTGTTAAGTGCTTCCTGTCTTAGCCCCATTCCAGCTCATCAATCAGCTGCCACTCCATGATCCTATAAGAGCTTCTGAGCATTAGTGGATTGATTAGTGAAGCAGAAATGAATTTGTATGAGAGCCCCTAAAAGGAAAGTATGTATATGGCATTGATTTTTTAGCACAGTTTTCCAATATCTTACCACAAGGGGTGTTACAAGAGCTCTCAAGCAAAATTAGTTTAAATTCAATTTAATTTTAAAAGGACTAACAATAGTTTCTTTGGGAACATGTGCCTGTACACATATGCAAAATTAACTAAAATGTAGTACTTAGAAAGTCAAATACTATTTTAAAAAAAAAATACCAAAAACCATCGTGACTGCTAGTGAGATGGAAAAGATTCATTTTGCTAGAGGTGGTAAAACTGAGTTGCAAACCCAATGCTGTGAGATGCATCCTAGTCTGGAACAGTGGAAAGCAGATTGAATGTGAAGTCAAGAGCTGAATTCTGAAGCTTAAATTACCTAAATGACTGGATAAATGACAGCTTCTCTGTTTGCTTCTTCACCTACAAAGAGGGCAGTATAACTGATATAAGATCCCTTTCATAGTCTAAATGTACCAATTCTATAACCTACTAGGACATTTCTGTTAAAAATCAGTTAAGAGAGATACACTGTGGCACAATCGAATGTAATGGACTTCTCTACTAGCAGCAATGCAATGACCCAGGACAGTCCTGAGGGACTTATGAGAAAGAAAACTATCCACATTCACAGAAAGAACTGTGGGAGTAGAAACACAGAAGAAAAACAGCTACTTGATCACATGGTTTGATGGGGATTTGATTGGGAATGTAGACTCTAAACAATCACCCCAGTGCAAATATTAATAATATGGAAATAGGTCTTGATCAATGACACATGTAAAACCCAGTGGAATTACTCATTGGCTTGGGGGGGGGGAGAGGGAAAGAACATGAATCATGGAATCATGAAAAATATCCTAAATTAATTAAATAAAATTTTTCAATTAAAGAAAAAATCAGTTAAGAGAAATAAGCTTGACCCTATGGAAAGGCATTAGTTTCTCCTAGTCATTACTCTTGAACATTGGGTGTCTGCAAGATTCCTACTAAGAACTAATTTTACATGCCATTCTCAAGCTTATACTGTGTGCTTTCCCTTTCACAGTCCTTTTAGATGGGTGTAGTACAAGAATAACTAATTACTGAGAATCTGCAAGGAGCTGGGACAAGAACTCAACTTGACAATGGGAAAAATGTGTTATGGTGGGTCAAGGGTAAATGTACCAATTGTGAGGACGAAGGGGAGGAGGGAGAAGAGGATGAATCCTTGAAAGCACAGATAAGAACTTATCTTTCATTACTGTCGAGACTCGATTTAAGTATTACTGGAGGGGAAATGTGCAAATATGTTAGAAAAGGACACAGTACTGAAAAGCCAGCAAGGGTTCATCCTCTATCTTCCCCAAAAAGTAAGGTCTAATTATATTTCCCTTTTTGACAGTAACACAAGAATAGTAAATCAGAATAAAATAGGCATAGAATGAGCAGATTAAAGAGAAAGAAAAAGAGAGAGTGCAAAAGTTTCTAATGATGTTCTTATTGACAAATGAATATCCTGGTTAGTGGATTTGGTAATTAATGAAGCAATGTCAACCTGGAAAAAAAATCTCTAATAAGAGTACATCTGTCCGTACCTCCATTCCCTGTATTTTTATTGTTTAGATTTTGATGAAGGAAGATGGCATGGTTAGTAAATTTTCAGATGCTGAGGATGACTATCTTGGATGGTCAAGAAAAGATCCAAAATAATTTCAATAGAAGTGAGCTAAATTTAATAAGAAGCAATTGTTTTAGGAAGAAATGTATAGCTCCATATTTAGGTTTCAAAAAAAAAAAAACAGCAGGGGCAGCTGGGTAGCTCAGGACATAGGGAGACAGACTTGGATATGAAAGATCTTGGGTTCAAATATGGCCTCAAGACACTTCCTAGCTGTTTGACCCTTGAGCAAATCATATAACTCCAACTGGCAATCCCTTACTGCTCTTTTGCCTTGGAACCAATGCTTAGTGTTGATTCAAAGACAAAAGGTAAGGGTTAAAAAAAAAACTAACTAAAAAATAAAAACAGCTGCCCATCTAGAAGATGAATGCTCCAAAGCAGATGATAAGAACTTATTTCTCATTACTGTCAAGACATGATTTAAGTATTACTGGAGAGAAAATGTGTAAATATTTGGCCAGTAGCAGTTCTTATAAAACACCTTTTGCTAATTTTAGTAGACCATAGATTCAATAGTGTGATATGGCAGCCCAGTTCAAAAAAATAGCATTTTTGTTTTGGTTCTTTTAATTTCTTTAATAGAATGAACTCCCTAGTGAAGAAACTCCCCTTAGCAATAGACATCAACTATTCTGCCGCCTAACCTGTTAAGTGGCTTTCCCAGAATCATACACCTAGTATTGCCAGACAGAACTTGAACCCAAATCCTCTTGACTCTCAAGACCAGCCTGTTATACCAGAAGGGCAATGTTCAAGCATAGGAAAGCGACTGTTCCCTGCTTATGTCATTTCACACCTAGAGTACTACACTCAACTCTGACATATCTTAGCAAGGAAACTGATAGCTGAAGCGTAACTAGAGGGCATCCAAAGTAATACAGAGATCAGTGCATTTAAGTATCTCTTTTAAGGAACTAGATATGTAAATTTGTATTTGTGAGATGATTTAGAAGCTATAACTGACTTATTTGAAGAGCCGTCTATCATGCTGGTAGAGGGATTTGATTTTTTTTCTTGTTGGCCCCATCAGGTAGAACTTGGTGAAATGGGTAAAAGTAGATGTAGACTTGGGTTTAATATAAGGATACACTTAACAATTAAAATCATTCAAGAGTAGAATGAGCTAATTCAGAGATAGGAATGAGTTCCTCCTGTCGAGAAGAGGTTGAGGGATTGTTAAGAATGGAGACGGCATTTGCCTTGTCACAGACCAGTTAGATTTAGAACTGGCAAGGCCAAGACCAAGCCGCTTATTTTATAGAAGAGGAAACAAACGGCTTGCCCAAGGGCACACAGTATGGACTTGAGGTAGGATTTAAAACTGTCTTGATTCTATGCTGTATTCTTTTAACCAAATGTTTATACATGAACTTCAGTTTCTGTATCTAAAACCAACACTCCTTCCATTATTAAACTATAGTGTGTTCTCTTTTTCCAGGATACATAGCTAGGGGAAGGAAGAGCATAAAACAATACAGTTTTCTACTTTTCTTAAACAATTACATATGGATTACATTTTTTATATGTAACAGCAAGACTCATTTAGAAGGATTTCTAAATGATAGCTTTCCAAGTATAAAATGAGTCGTTTTGCCAATACTAAAGTATTGTTCCAAGCATTATTCACCTAAATACGTGATCTCTTTTACACTCTAAAGGCCATATTCTTGCCAGGCCTCTATGGCTTGTCCTAGTGCTTTTTACAACTCTTGGTCAGTCTATTCCTAGTTGCTATTCACAAGAATGCCTTTACATCTGTTACTGAGAAAATATTTCCTCTTACTTTCCATCAAGGTCATCTTTGGTTCATCAACCAGAAAATTTCAAGCCTCTGCATGGTATCTCTCTCCACTATGTATCAAAAGAGTCACATAAGAGATCTGCACCTACATCTTGTTCCTAATTCACTCACTCAGATCTCTGGCTTCATAAAAGAGCCTAACTTTTTTTTCCGAGTATTTTTTAAAGCACCAAATAAAACAGAACATGTTTTCAACATGGTCAGATCATTTTGTTCACACAGGCACATAAAAGTAGAAAATATATTTGTCTCTTTTAAGACTTGGGTTTTTTTCCTCCTTCCATGAACTTAGCAGCAGTTCTCCCTATCTCTTGCCTTCAATTTGTTATGTTCAGCAGGTGGCAAAATGAAAAGATAAAAAGCAAGTTGGAACCGAAATCTAAAGATCCAAAAGATAAAGCATTGAAGAGCAAAGTAAGAAGCCCAATTTAGCAAAATAAGTTTCTTTTAATAAGGTAGCAATAGGAAGGCAGACTTGGCACTCTGCGGGGAAGGAAAGGAAAGGAGAAAAGGAAGAAGGGCCTTATAAGCACTTACTATGTGCCAAATACTATGCTATGCTAAGCACTTTACAAATGTCATCTCACTTGATCCTTGCAACAACCCTGGGAGGGATGTTCTATTATTATTCTCATTTTACAGCTGAGAAAACTGAAGAAGACATAGGTTAACTTACCCAGGAACACACTGTTAATAAGTTTCTGAGACTAGATTTGAACTCGGGTGTCCTTGACTCCAGCACTCTATTCACTGCACAATCTAGTTCCCTCTAAATGGAGCAGTACTGCATCCCTACCTCATACATACTAGCTGTATGACCATGGACAAATCACTTAACTACCCAATTCCCTAGGCCAGTAAGACAACAAATCATACATGAACTGCTAATCTGCATGGATTCAAAGGGCCTGACTACTCCCTCTACCCCCACCCCAATGAAGGCAACTTAATTCTAATCAATTCTTTCAATTCACTTAATCATCTAATGACTTCATGGTAGAACAAGTCAAACCTACAGGCCTGTTTTTTCACCTGTGAAATTAGGACATAATTTTTAATGTTATGAGTCTTTCTAACAGTCTTCTATAACCTATTAAATAATTTAAATTACAAATGGAATTCTACAATTCCAAATGTCATGTTAAGGTATGAATTTAACTGCACATGAAGAATTTGGAGCATCAGAGACAGTCAACTTTCTTCACAAGTGTTAACAATGGCTAGTTTCATTTTAATCCAAAATAAAATACTTTTATAACAAACTAAATGAGATCTGCAGGTGTTTGTCACTTTGTTGGCTTGGAAATATTAAGCGAGTCCCAATAAGATGATAATTTTCTCCTGAGCAAGTCCCAGTAATTATTACTAAGCAAATAGTGGCTCTTTGGGCTTAATAATAATATAGTTTACATTTGTTTAAGAACATTGGATTTGAGTTAGGAGACAGAGCTCTGTCACCAACTGGCTAAATAACCTCAGGCAAGTCACTTCACTTGGACCTAGAATCCTTAAGATTTCTTGTCTGTGGAATAATATTTTGCAACAGCTTAGGTCACTCCCAAATTTTAAATATAAAAGTAGCACAATCAGCTGTGTGTATGTGTGTACACATAGGTAAAGTGATATATGTGAAAAATATAGTGATGTATATAAATGCATGCACACAGACATCTATGCCCACAATACATACCCTGTATATGCCACACATATACACTCTCACTTTTATATACCTCCATGTATGTTTACCCACGAGTTCATATATATTCACATGTAGCTACAGATACATATATTGCTTTGTTTCACACACATTAGGTAGGTAAGAGTAAATAAGGCATGTTTAAATGAGAGAAGCCCGAATAGAATATAATTTAGTTGATCTTACTGGTTTATAAAAATCTCTTATTAAAACAGTAAAGGCATTACCTAATCTACCTTCAAGACCTGCACGCCATGATAAAAAGAGAGGTGAAGATCCAAAGGCTGGCTAACTAAATGCCTCCTTCTTCTTCTACTCATCTTACTTCTTTCTTGACTTACCTTTAGATTCTTGGAAAACCTTCCCTTTCTTCACATTTATTATGGAATTTTGTTAAAATGATTACATTCTTAGTAATTACCTTCCAAGCATCAAGATCATCCAAATAAAAGAGCCCTAACATACTGTCAATATAAGTGAACAAGGGAAAAGGGCTTTTGGAAGCCTGAGGTGGAAGAGAGGGCTGTCATGAACCCACTCCCTCTTGCTATAAGGCTCTAGACTGCTTTACAGGTCTGGATAGGTTTTGCTTAGGAGGCCGAGATGTCTGAGGCAGCCTGCTTCTTGAAGACAATACGACAAAAGGACTGCGCGAGGAGCTTAATTACAGCTAGGTTCTCCTTTGTCTACAATGAAAAAGTACACCATCGAGTTCTTTCATTACACAATGATTGTTACATGGTCAGGGACCAAAGAAATGACAGGAAACCATAGAAACTCTTTTCTTCACACTTTTCTGATCAGATAACCTGCCTTGCTCAAAATTCTCATGCCAAAAGAAAAAAAGACAGCACATTCACAGAAGCAACAATGAGAGATTTTTGCAACTTTATTACTTTTTAATACAGACAGATCACAAACAGAGATCCTCTTACACCACACACAACAGTACCATAACCAAACATTTCAGTTTCATCAACATTCATTTGCTATGTACATTGTCTTTCCTTTGTGAAAGTGCAATCCAAGACATCTTGACAAGAAACCTTTACTGACAAGAACACATCTCTGAGCTGGTTTTAATGGTGCCCATCCACTATATCTTCTCTCCATTGCCTGGTAAGAACAGTCGGCAGTAAATGGAAATCAATTGGGTTAGGCAACACCCTGCTGCAGGTATATCCACACTGAACAGTAGTAGCACTCCCTTCCCCCTCCCAATAACCCACCCCCACCACCCTTCCATTTCCAATCAAAATGACTGAAGGAGCCAGTTATGATTAGATCAAAGAGATATGTAAACTGTGAGTTACTGATCTAAGCACAGCAGAATCCGGATAATACTTGAAATGAGGCTCTTGGACTAAATGAAGGATTGATTTCTGCAGGTCAGTTATTTTCTTTTGGGTGTTCTGTCAAGTTATACATCAGTGTATCTGTTGGTTCTAGATACCAGCCTAGTCTGGATCAATTACTATGCCCAAACAGGTCAGACCATCATCTAAAGGCATCTCCTTTCTTAAAGAGAGCTGTTAAATAGTACTGGAAATTAAAGGAAGTTTTTCGGACATGTTTGAGTGTTGCCTGGTGTATGTTGGGGGGAACTGGGAGAGGAGAGGTGCTTTTAGTTAAATATTAAGATTGGTATTCCAGTTGGCTACATTATACAACGTCTACCTCAAGAGACAAGCACACAGTCTCTACTGCTTCAGAAGGAGGTAGCAAGTAGATTAACAGAGGTTGGCCTAAAAAGAAAAACAGAATCTGACCTCAAAACTATTTTTTCCACTGTACTGTAATTTACTAACACAATGTTATTTGCTCATGCTGCATCTATATGAAAACCCATTATAGGCAAAGGGTAAATGTTAAAGAAAACAAAGCATCTTGAAAGTAATGGTTGCACTTTAAAGATGTTTCACTATAGAATGTCATCCTTCTCTACCCTCCCAAGAAAAAGAAACTGCACTTCTCAGATAATCATTACTTTAACGCTTTTTCTTTTCCCCCTCTACCTTGCCCTCCCAAATCCTCTCACCTCCACCCCTAAAAAGGGTCATCTTTAGTGGATATATTTTTTATTCTTATCAAAATGCGAGTCAATGAGAAATAACCTGATTTACGTTGGTCAGAAAGTGAAGAAAAATAAATTTAGTTCCTTGGCAAGATATTTACCAAATGCTACTGCATCCCAGTTTTATTTTATACTCCAAAATAGCAGAATTTCCTTTTAGGCAACATTAAAAAATTTGAAGGCCAACTGTATCTTTAAGATTTAAGAACAGTAGTTTGTAATATCTTTCCAACAAAAAAATAATATAAATTTGTCTAAAAATAAGACAATCCATAGCATCCTGATTTCATTACAATGCTTTGCATGGAAGTGCTTAATAAATGTTTGTTGACTTGAACTGAACTAATTTTAAAATCAAATGTTAAAAAAGGATATTTCTATTCAATTATAGTAAAAACTTGCCAACTTGTTTTTCAAAGGCCTGGGAAAAAGAAAACATAAAGGAAAAAACATGGCTTTTTGGAGATTTATTTAATCTATCCCATAGGATTATTATAAGCAGGTTTCGCTGTAAATTCTTCGTTGGAAAAAGAAATGCCCTGCAAAAACTTTACTCTTTAGACTCTGAAACAATGTCCAAATGGTACTCTTAAGAGAAGACATTCTAGAAAATTTAGGTTTCGGCACCTGATACCCTCAACATCAAAACTATTCACAATTACAACTTTGTGTCTTAAACCCAAATATTCAGTCTTTTCTCCTATAAACCTCGTTTGGTTCAATCAAATATTGGCAGACTTAAGTTCAGTCTTTGGCCTCTCACAAACATTTCAAGTATTTTCCCTGTGGTGAAACATTTTTCAGACCACCAAACTGGCTAAAGCAAAGCACATTTAGAATCAAACAGAACATTGAGATAATGGGCGTTGAATAATGCTTCTGATCCTCCCAAGTATCAAGTGTCGTTTGTGGTACACCTGCAACTCTCTGGCAGTAAAGCCTCAATAATGCCACATGGTTCCCAAATGCGTGGTACCCAAATGTGGTTCCTCTGGGAACACAAGACTGTATAAACTGATTAAGCAATACAAAATGTTTAAATAAACCCTGACTCTTAGTTCCCAATCAAGTATGTGACAATGTTTTTGGTGTTCTTTGGGAATATTTACTTCAACACACTTTAAATGACCAAATTCTAAGGTCACATTTGAAATTGGCAAATTATTTATGAAAAAGCACATCCTAAGTCAAAATCTATATTTTTGAAAGGGAGGGAGGGGGCTATGTTTCCTTTTAAAGTCACTAACAGGGATCTAAGGCTTTTATAATTTAATTAGAAATCTTGAATGGAAGTCTGCATCTTAGAAAGACAAAAAAGCCAACTTTCTAAATGTTTAATATTTCTCTAGTAAAGCCAACGAGGTATTGCAAAAATCCTTATAAGAATAACATCTTAGTGTACACCTTTTATTAATAGGAATAACTCCCCCATGTGAAAAGGATAAACCCCAAATAGAAATATTAGCCCTTTTTTTCCCCTTAACATCTTTTAAATATACCCTTCTCCCACCCCAAATCTGGTCAAATATGTAATTTTAGAAGGCTCAGCATTAACTAGGCAAGACATGGCCATAAGTGATCTTTGGAAAATATGGCACTGACTTCTTATTAAGTTCACCAGCATTTTTAAGGATCATGGCTATGAAGTTCAACAGCAAGACACCAGATGTGACAGCTATCTTGCAACTGGTACAAACCTGTATTTGTCAAGATCACACGACTGGTGAATTCTCCAACTTAAAAGTCATTTGAAACCACTTTGAAGACAAGAATTCTAACCACACAGCTCTGCAGTCCCGCCTTCCTGAACCCATGTGTATAAGTACAGCCATTTAATATGCTCTCCAGGTCATGAGCAAACCTTGCCCAAAAATATTTGCACCACAAACAGCTTCAAACAGATGTATTGTAACTTGGAACTTAATTCTGGTAGAAATCACTTGACCTGATTGCTAACCTACAATACTGATAGAAACAGTACACCAAGGCTACTTTCAAATGATCTGTCAGTGAAGGTAAATTTCGTGTCAATGTTTACTGCAAAGCACTATGCCAAGATGTAAACTCAAACACTGTTTCACCTCCTGGCATAGATTTACATTCACATGTCACACAGTTTTCCCAAACCCCTGGGAAAATCTGAAAATAGATCAGCTGGAACTGTCTATCATTTTAGTAAGGACTTCTTCCCACCTCCTTAAAATGCTGGACTCTACCATGCGATCAGTTTACCCCCACACCATCCCTTCCCTAAAATCTCCCACCCTCCCTGTCACCTCTTAACTTAAAGCTCTATCAAAGACAATCAGTGATGGTGATCCCTTTTCCATAAACTCACAAAGTTACTCCCTGGGGCTCAAGCCCTGACCACTAACTAAACACTCAGGTGTCAAGGAAGGTGCAGGGTCGGTCTCCAGTTTTAGTAACATCCACATACAAAGAAATTCTTCTTTAAATTAGAAAAGAAACCAATGTCACAGAGTGTTTCCTATAAAAGATATGTAATAAAGTAGTAATACCCATAAAATAGCTATTACTAAAGCAAAGCTTTCGTCAATAAGCCTCCAGAACTTTAAAAGAAGAAAATGGCTTCACGAAGTGGTAGTCTAGGTTCCCACAATGTGGGCACTGCTGGACATTGCTGTATTCTGAGAAATACTGCATTCCAATCCGTACATCTATGACTGGCTTTCCACAGTGCTTACAGTTCAGTCGGGCCTGCAGGGGGAAAGAGAAAGACTTGAGTAGAAACTTTGTGTTCTTTCCATTAAAAAAAATGCAAGTGTTTGTTAAGTGTGACCCACAAAACTACACAAGCAAACAACTACATTAAGCGTCCTGCCTCTCGAATGGAGGATATGTGCATTACCCATTCTCCAGCCCCAGAAAACCACACAGGATATGAGAGATGAGTCGTTTCATTCTGGAAAGTTTCATATTTGTATTTTTCAATACTTTAATGAATCTTAAGGGAAAATTAAGTTCTCTGAATTTCTTTTCTTGTGATACATAACACTGCTTGCAAATGTCATGACACTGGCCAGAACACAGAATAGAGCCATGGAAGAGGCAGGGCCAAGTCATGGCCAAGGTGCTATATCTGGAGTCAGGGAGGCCTGGGCTCAGTTACTGCCTCAGACACTCACTAGCTGAGTGACTTTGGATGAATCATTCAGCCTTTTAGGGCTTCCGTTCCTTCTTCTATAAAATAAAGTGGCCTTTATGATCTAAAATCTCTTCTACAGGGACCTTGCATGAAGGAGTCAAGTAACTTAATGGAAGAATTCAGGATTTGCAAGGAACTTACTTGTGAGAATCTCAGTGACTACAATCTTCACTAAGATGGGTTCATACTAAAAATGTTCATTGGCAAAGGCAACCAAAATAGATAGACTGCTAAGAGCCCTAATGTAACTATCTCTAAGACTAAAATTCCTGTAAATATACCCATATCTTTAAATACTATTGAAAGAAAGATTCTAAGAAAATGTTTCTATTTGTCCCTCTTCTTGTTTTGGTCATTCTCTCACCACTTTTCACCTTCACAAGTTATAACATATAATCGGTATCTTTACAAAGAAGAGTTAATGCAAAACTAATGTGCAAAGTGACAATTAGCTATTTTTCCTCCCTGCAGAAAAAAAGAAAGGAAAATCTGAGTTTTAATTATACTTATGAAAGCTATTAAGCTATGAACAGTGGTGGGCAATCTGAGGCTGTAATTTGTCCATTTGGGTTTTTAGCCTGAAAAAAATCCCATCACCTTCCGTAGGTTTAGTAGCTTAGGGGAGTAGAAAGAACTCTTGTGATGCCTGAGTTCTAATTCTTGCTCAGCCATGAACCAGAAATATGACTTCTCTGACCATCAGCTTCCCACAATAAATTTCAATTTCTTCATCTACAAAATGAAGGGGTTGGACTAAATTAGCTTCTAAAATTCTTCCCAATGCCAAAATCCTACAAGCAGGATAAGCAAATAATATTTATTTCTTCAAAGGGTACAAAAAAAATCTTTGCTTTCTTCATCTGTCTAAATTCAAGCACCAGCAATAGTTTAGATTGGTAATAGTAATACCAGGCAATTGTACAGCTCTTTATAGTTTATAAATCATTTTAACATAGATGATCTTGGCTGAATTTCAGCTTACTTACAAAGACATCATAAATTAAAGAGTAAAAAGAATATCCATGGGTTCGTATCCCAGCTCTATTATTACATAACCCTAGAGAAGTGACAAAACTGGACAAGATAATTTCTAAGGTCCTTTTATAAGTTTGATACTCAATGAGTTAAGAGTTTAAATGGATCATAGCTTTCAAAACAGTTGATATAGGTTTCAAACTCAGGCTTAACTCTTGCTCATCAAAGAAAACACAGGTAAGCAGGTGGCAGCAAAAGAATTTAAAACTAGGTTCTTCGACTCCTTGTTTATTATTCTTTTCATTTACCACCCTTTAACTTTCTTAAACCTTAGTTTCACCTCTAAAAAGGACTAATAATGCCTTCACTAACAGAGTTATTGAGAAGGAAGTGCTTTGTAAACTTTAAAAATATGACACAAGAGCTAATATTACCCCAAAATATTTCTTAAATAACCTTGAAACCAATAAGCATTACTCTTATTAAGCACCTACTGCATGCTAGGCACAATGCTATGTTCTAAGAATACAAAAATAAAATTGAAACAATCCCTGGCCTCAGGGGACTTACATCTTCTTAAGAGGACATAATAAATAAATAAGTTTACACGAAATAAAGAAAGGGTAAATTTTAATCAGGGAAGGAATTAATAGCAGAGGGAAACCAAAAAAGGCCTCATGAAGAATGTGTTGTTTGAGCAGAGTTTTTCAGGAAACAAGGGATTCTAAAGAGGAGTGAATTCCAGGAATGAAGCACTGGATTATTAAATTACTAATACTAAGTACAGTCCTGTCTGTGATTGAGAGGCTATAACATCTAATTCCTTTGAAATTTTTAATAATATGCTCTTCTACTTGGAATAGTTTCAGGCTAATTAATTAGTTACCTCTGATAGGAAAGGAATTAGGTTCTCCATGAACTTTCAAGATTTTAGACACCACAAATACTGTGGCTTCCTGGAGAAAGCTTAGTAGAATCACTGCCTCAGATATCTGAGACTACTTATCTAGGGTTAGAGTTCATTTGAGAAAATGAGTTTTGTTTATCATATTTCTCCTAAGAAAACCTCTGAACTTTAGATTAAAACTGAAGATCTTGCCAACCTGAACTCCCACAAATGTAGAAGTCTATATTCTGATGAACTGCTAACAGAAAAAAACATTTTCTTTTCAAAATCATATTTTATTTCTTAGAAGAATGAGGTTTGGTAATTAGTAAAAGGTTATGTAAAGTTACTTTTATGAAAAGTTACACCTAATAATTTTATAAGGAAAAAAAAACTTTTCCTATTAAGTGGCACTTCTTGAAGATGCTACTTAAACAACAATTATTATTTTTAAAGTACCAAAAATTAACAAAGATATTTCTAAGCAATCCAATTAAACATTTTTATGAATTATTTAAATCTATTCATTTATATTAATCTTTTCCTCCTCTCTGGATGCCAGAAACACACTAGAATGATTAGTACAAACTTCCTTGACTTAGAGAATGTGAAAACACCATCTTGCAAGCTACTGAAGCTGCTTCTTCATATTTCTATCTCCCCAAAGAGTTGAAATTAAAGATTTCAGAGGATGAAGTAATCCCACAGGGCCTCACAAAGCTGATACAGAAAAGAAGTTGTTGATGCAATTTGTTGCTCTCTTCAAGAGGGATACCAACCTGACAACATGGAGAGGCTGCCAAAATGTCATAGGTATACATGGTGCCCAATTGGTGCCAGCTTCCATCCCATCGAGACTTACACTTAATGCAGATTATTTTATGAACCCCTTCTAAGCAGTCTACGCACACAGCGTACAGATGCATAAGCCTCCCTGTAAATAAAAAATAAACAATTCTGAAGTCACTCATATCTTAAAATAAAGATTTTTTTCCTCTTAGAATGAAAAATGTTGCTTGCATTTGTCTATCACATAGCTTTAGAGCAGATTTTTAAAAGTTCAACTTTATGGGCCCAGATAAACATAAAACTAAAATAAGTCATGTGCATCATGTGCTCCAAGGATGTCCTCTTATAACTGAATAGCAGGACTGACAACCATATCAGCAGGCCATGTGCTTTGAGCTGGGGTGCAAAATTAGGTTGGCTTTTCTCAATAATGATAGGTATCAGCTAAGTTACCCAAACACTCTTTGATCTGAAAGAGTTAGCTAGGATAAGAACTACAGTTTATAACTAATCAAGTTCTCTGTAGAAAACTGACCATAGAAAGGACAAAACTGAGATCTTGGATTCCCTGGTCTAAGCAATGAGTGAGTGGCACAGTGGAGAAAGTAAAGAACTTAAAGAGTCAGGCTCACGTCCTATCCCTGAAACTTAATAGCTGTATGACCATGAGAAAATCACTTGACTTCCCTGAGCCTCAGTTTCCACATCTGCCAAACAGGGATAATGCGAGTAGTACCTATTTTGCGGAATTTTCATGTGGTATTTGGAGCACTTTTAATAATGATCTCATTTTATCCTCAAAACAATCCAGTAAGGTAAATATCATTTACAAGGGATAGTGGTCTAAGACTTTCCTAACTCTATGATTTAGGTATTGCCCTATAATGAGAGGTTATTGCTATAAAAAAGGGTCAACATCTTCTTTTGTACTCTTGACCCAAACTCAGCCAAAAGTTGTGGTACAGTCAATAATCCCTTACTGTACATTTACCTTCCATATTTTTCTTAATTGCTATTATAATTTTTTATGATTCACAGGAATCAATCACTAGGCATTTTTGTCTACTGTATTTTAAGCACTATTCTGGGTGCTGGGAATTAGTCTCATAGATTCTGAGCTAGAAAAGACCTTAGAAAACTATATGGTACCATTCCCTCACATTTTACAGATGAAGAAAACTGAGATCTATTTTTTTTCTTTGTAAATCTTAACCCTGTTTTTCTTCTGTGTACTTTCTCCCTCTTCACTTCCAAATTTCAACTATTCATTTGTCTTCAACTATTCAATAGGATTCTCCTTTGATGAATAGAGCACTCTATATAAGTGAACACATGTGCATGGTAATGAATGACCTTGATTTTAATGGAATTCCCTACATTTCAATCAATGCATGTGGTCAGTGTGTGCTATGAAGATCCATATCAAGGAGCAGAGCAGAGTTGTCAAGAAAAAGCCACAAGTAGCCTAACACATCTGGGAATCCAGACAAAAAAGTTCTAATTCAGGTCTTACTTACAAGGGACTGGCTTCCTCATATGATAAAACAATCTTAAGCTTTGCTATAGGGGCAGCTAGATGGTTCGGTGAATAGAGAACCAAGCCTGGACATGGGAGGTCCTGGGGTGGACTATGACCTTAGACACTTCTTAACTGTGTGACCCAGGGCAAGTCACTTAACCCCCGATGCCTAACCCAATAGGTTTAAATAAAAAAAAAATATAAATAAAGCTTTGCTATGACACGGTCATCTCCATTATAGATAAAACAGTGTTAGTACAATATCTTCTTGTTAATTAGTATTAAAGAACCAGGCTCCAAGCCCCATTTGGCTTGATATTGCATTACTCAGCACAGTAAGTGGCATAATGAATGGCAAAGTTCCAATACTCCATATGCCCATATTAAAACATTTGAGAAAGATCTATCAATCAAAAAGCATCTAAGAACATGTATTCTGGTAGGTAATTAGGTCCATATGAGATACCAAGCCCATGGAAGGAATCTCAGAGGGAAAGCAGTAGTGGGGTCTGGGAGAAACATCAAGAAGTTTTTTAGTGAAGACAGGATTTAAGGTGAGACTTGAAGGCAAGGAAACCAAGAAATAGAGCTAATAAAGGGAAGCATTCCAGTACTGTGGAATAGCTACTTCTAAAGGAAATGAGCCCTAGAGTTGGGAGGTCAAATCTGACTTCAGACTCTTCCTTATTGTATGACATTGTATGACCCTGGACAAGTCACTTCATTTCCATTGCCCAGTTCTTATTGCGCTTCTGTCTTGATTCCAAGACGGAAGGTAATGGTTTAAAAAAAAAAAAGGAATTGAGATGAGGAGAGTGTCAAATATGAGGAACAAACAGACCAATGTAGCAATAACATAGAATACATGGAGGGGAATAAAGTATGAAAACATTGTAAAGATAGGAATGTAACGAGCCAGTCTGTGAAGGACCTTATTTTGATCTTAGTCTCGGAAGTAATAAGAAGCCCCTGACATTTACTTGGTATGGGATGAGGGGGCGACCTGAACATGCCTTGGCTTTAGGAAAATCACTTTTGGCAGGTGAATGGAGGAAGAGTTTGGAATGGAGAAAGAGAGCTGGGGGAGGAAGACTAATTAAAAAGCTATTTCAATAGTTAAAAGGCGCTAAAAAAGCATGGAACTAAACTAGATTCTTGAGTGGCGTAAAGGAGATGTAAATAAGAGTTGTAATGGTAAAAATGGCAAGCTTCAGAGTGAGGCTGGCTATGTGTAGCAAGTAAGAAAAGAGTCAGGGATAATTACACTAAGGGTTCAAGTCTGGATGACTCAAAAAATGAAAATACCCTCTTTAGAACTAGTGAAAATTGGAAAAGAGGAGGATTTTGAGAGAAAGATAATGACTTCTGTCTTGGACATGATGATGTCTATATTTCTTGACAAAAACAAAAACAAGCTATTTTGAGATGTCCCTAAGGAATTGGTCATACCAGTCTGTAACCCAGGGAAAAGGAGGGCTAGATATATGGATCTAGGAATCACTGTATAAAGATGATAAATGAACTCAAGTGGGCTGAGATATCTGGGATAGTTTAGAGGGAAAAAAAATTTAAAAAAAAAAAAAAGAGAAAAGAGTTCAACACAAAGGCTTGGGGTATATCATTAGTGGGTGTGCAACTGATGGAGGACCAGAAAAGGAGACTGAGAAAGACAGGTAGGAAGAAAATCTAGAGAGGAGAGTGCTCAGGAAGAGAGGGTGATCAACATAGCCAAATGCTACATAGAGGTTAAGAAGGACTAGGACTAAGGAAAAGCCATCAAATTTGAAAATTAAATGCTAGCACGTGCTATTGACAAATCTTAACACTGATATCTGAAACAATTTTATCATAATTAACTTATCCCATTTTCCTTTGTGTGAAGGAAATTTACCATCTTTCTCTGGTCTAGCAAATGTGACGTCATCTTCTGTCCAATGTCCATAACCCACATACCTGGCATCAGCCTGAATGTAATGTCAGCCTAAACGTGAAGGCAGGGAGCCAGGAGGGTATATGAAGGCGGCTAAATCAATCTCTCTCTGTCTCTTAGATGAAAAAGTTACTCTCTGTCTCTCTCAATCTCTCTCTCTATCATTTTCCCTCCCTTCTATCTATCTATAATTTCATAATAAAATCCTTAAATTTATTACAAGACTCCTATTTTCATTAAAAGACCTCACTCTTCCATTTCTCCCCTCTTATCCAATCAGTTACTAGAACATGTCTTTTAAACCATTGTAACTTTTCTTGTTCCCTTCACTTCTCTGATTCTGCTACCACCCTCATCTCCACAAGCCCAGGCTATTATAATAACCTTCTAGTTGGCCTCCCTGCCTTAAATCATTCCTCACTCTTGTTTATCCTCCACTCAAGTGTCCAATTTATCTTCCTACCACACAAGACGACCATGACTCCCTAAATATGATAAATTCCAGCAATCAAATACAAAATCCTCCATTAAGTTTTTAAAATTCTTCATAATCTGGCTCTTCCTACCTTGCAAATCTTCTACCCATTCTTCTCCACATATTTATGATCCTGTTTAACACTAGCTTTCTTGCTGTTTCTTGCACAAGAAACTTTCATGTACTGACTCTAGGCACTTTCACTGACTATCCCCTGTGCCTGGAACTCTCTCTCATCACCATCTCCTGATTTCTTTCAAATCTAAGCTAAAGTCTCACCTTCTCCAATAAGTCTTTCCACAAATAATCCTTCATCTTAATACATATTATTATCCTGCATATATCTTACTGGCCATAAATGGTGACATATTGTTTCTCATGTTAGACTGTGACATCCTTGAAAGCAGGGACTGTTTTATTGCCTTTCTTTGTATCTCTGGAACATGGCACGGTGTCTGACATAGAAGGTAATTAATAAATGCTTCAAGATTTAACGTTACTACTTTAGGGGGTACAACCCCCCTCTTCTTGTATTCTAGACTAGACATCTTGGAATTTGACTCCTTTTCTTTTACCCCCTGACATTAATTCCTGTAGTTTCTTCTTTCAAGATGTTTCTGACATTTATCATTTCATTTCTATTCATATTCAATTCCCTAATTCTAGATCTTTATCAACTTGTGCCTAGACTAATGCACCAACTTCCTTATTTGCCTCCATTCTCTCTCCTTTCTACCAAGTCATTCTGTACAGTGCTACTAGACTAACTTTCCTAAAATACCACTTTCATTATACCACTCCTTTTTCAAAAACCTTTAATGGTGTCCCAAAGACTGCATGATAAAATACTAATTCCTTAGCTTAGCATTCAAGATCTCTACAATGGCCTTCAATCTACTTTTACAATATCTCTGCTTCTGCAAAAGTGGTCTACTTCAGCAAAACATCTACTCAAATTTCCTGAAAATAGCCTGAATTTTACCATATCTCTTCTCTGGCTTCCATTTCTCAATCTACTCACCTTTCACCCAAAATCTACCTACCTTCCACCAAAGGTCCAACTTTAATCATACCTTCAAGAAAAAAGCCTTCCCTTTCTACTACAACCCAAAGCAATCTTTATCTCCTCTGAATATATCCAATTACTTATTTTGGAATTTCTCTGCATTATCATTATTTCTTTATTGCAATCAGGGGCATATTACCATAGATTTTTTATCTATAAAGGCCCTTAAATGTCATCTACTTCAATCCCTTCATTTAAGAAATGCAGAAACTAAGGCCAAGAGAGTTAAGCCTAAAGTCACACAATTAGTATAAGGGAAAGAGCTCCAGTGCAAACTGAGTTTCTGACTTCAAATCCATCTTATATGTATCTATCTGCTCTCCCCAAATATATACTTCTCTCCTTGGGAGAACTGGGCAGGGGTGATGTCTCATGTTTATGTACCTACAGTAGTACCTAGTACAATACAGGCACTCAGTAACTATTAAATTGAATAAAAAGACCAGGTTTAGCAAGAAAGGGTAAAGGTCAGCCCCACCCATGTGCTCACATTGTTTGTGAGATTACAGCCTCTCAAAAGTTTTTTTTTTTTCCTCTAAGCTTAATATAACCTATCTTTGTGTTCTACTTGAAATGGTAGGTTCCTCAAATATAGAGAATTCCTTTGATTTTTCCTTTAAGGGCTAGAATAAACAAAAAGTCTCTGCAGGTTACAAATAGTCAAAAAGAGGTTCTCTTAAGCCATTTTCTCAACAGTCCTTGATAGACCTAAATTCTGCTATCCCTGCTCCCCAAGGCATCCTTAAGACTACTTTACCAGACTTAAAACCTCTTCAAGCCTCTCCAGACCCTCATCTTCCTCAATCCTGATATACCATGATATGGAATGAAGAGTTTAAAGTAGCCTATTATGTATAGCTTTCCAGAGACACTGACAGAAAAAAAAAATTGCAACAGCAGCTTATTTCCTGCAAGCTGCAGAGTAAGCCATTCAATTCATTCTTTGAAATCTCACACGATCAAAAGAGAATTGCTACACACCAGCAGCCTTGAACAAATCTCTCTTCATTGGAGAACACAAACACAAAATGACCTTCTCCACTAAGAAAATATCCCTGTGCTGGGAACGATGACATCAAGTTTTTACTATATCATTGGGTAAAGTTGAAATAACAAACATTCAAATATTATCCAGTATCTGACTAAAAACAACATAGCAATATCTATCTAAAATGCGACAAAGAAAACCAATTCCTGGGCTTTAAAAAGGGAAAGCAGGCAAGGCGAACTAACACCTATACCTTGAAGGTGACAGGGAACATCATATTCAATTTCATCATGTCTTGATGGGCTTAAGAACAGGGTTCCATCCACTAGAGGGAACTGTTCAAATACCGGAAGGGCCCGGTGGCAAAGGGCACAGTTTACAACATTTCTGTGGCTGGCACTAAGGGCAGCAAGAATGAATTTCCGTAGATCCTCCCCTTGGCCTACTTGGGCATCATCTTCCATCCTTACGTGGAAAGTGTTCAGCTTGTGCCTGGGGATGTGAGTCAGGAGCTCTGAAAGGTCAAGCCGCCTCAGAAATTGCACTGGAGCATCAAAGTGCCCACCCCTATGTGCTGGCAAGCCAGCTGCCCCATAGTCAAAGTGAGCATTTCGGAACATGCCTCCGCCAGCCATATTCTTTTTATGTGGCTCCAAGTGAATGGCATTCTTTAAAAATTCCCCAAGGTATCTTGAGGATCGAGGTCCACTGAAATGGGCAGGAGAGAGAATGGAGTACCCTGTAGGGGGAGACTGGCCAGGAGAGCCACAGGGGGAGCGTACTCCATAGCCTCCCGCATTGACCCCTTTCTCCTGGGAGTTCTGCCTGTCCATGGAATGTCGCCGTGGGAGGTCATGACTCAGGCCTTTCTGGGCCTTGTTAAGAGGCCTACACTTTTTTACTTCCTCCCCAGTCTCTGCCATTGGCCTCCCACTGCTCTTCTCTAACATGGACTTCTTCTTTTTCTCATCCTGCATCCGCTTCACCTGGTACCAGTCTGTATCTTTCTTCAAGTGGCCCTGTCCACAGCGGCAGGAGCAGAAGCGAAAGGCGAGGTCATAGCCCTTCTTGGTCCACATGTTCTGGCGACACTGCTTTTCATTCCAGCTCCGAGCTCGGCCAATGCAGTTAAACTGGACCAGGATGCTGCTTTCCCATTCATAAAAACACTGAAGATGCATCCAGGTGCTGTAGGGGCAGTGCTCATTGTTGCAGACCACCTTCTGGTAATCATCCTTGTCCAGATCAACTGGCCTTCCAAAGCTGCAGATGAGTGGCGTGGCACAAGGTGCTTCTGAGGAAAACAAAACAGACAAGTCAACCAAGATGGACACTTACTGCCATTCATGTTACACTACACTGAGCCTCATGCTGATTGATGCCTGTTCTGAGATAAAAGCTATCATTTTGACCCAGCCTGATAAAGCAAAAAGTACTATCAAGGTTTTGCAACAGAGCCAAAAATACATATGGAATGAGACAGCACTTTGCTCTAGATCTTCATGGCCACCCCTTCTCTGGGGAGGGAGGGAAGTTTTTGTTGTTTTTTAGGTAACTACAGGTAAATATCCATGAACTTAGGAATGGCAAATAATTAGATATATGTATGTTGTTCCGATAAATGACTTTATTCAATGAGGTTCAATCTTTTTTTTTAAAACAAGTCACCATAGAGAAGCATGAAGTAAAACATAGTAAGCATATAGAAATGCTACTCATGATCAAGCCATACCAATACAAGTGAGAAAAATTATTCTAAAGAAGGCAGGTTCTTATTTTATATGACCAGAAAAGCATTTCTATAAGATTGCCTAATGTTCATTCCTTATACAAGGAAACATATCCAATATGGTAACCCTGATTCTAGGCCATACCTTAGAGAAGGTGAGGACTTGCCAAAGGTAAGAGATCTAAGTACCTATACTATGTACATGTAGAGAGGCAGTAAGCTGACACAAGAGTTGGTTATGATTTTAATGGTTTTGACCCTTGGCCAGTCACTTAACTTCTGAGTACCTCCAGGAAATTCTTTCAGATTGTAAATTGCCAAGAAAGTGTCAATCCACATTGGTAGATGAAATTACTCAGCAGGAGCTCCCTGTACCAATGAATTCACAGCTCCAGATTAAAAAAAATTCTATGTAAATAGCCTAATGCAGTGATGGGCAAACTACAACCTGTGGACCAGATGTGTGTGTGTGGGGAAGGGGGCCTGAAATGTTCTATCTGGCTGAGTGACATTATTCCTAATCTGATGAATACAATGAGTAGGATATAATACCATGAAACTTCAAAAGAGTTGCCTTAGAAATAGACTAACAGATGAGCATTTCCTTTCCTTTGGCCTCCTCTTTAAAAGTTTGCCCATCACTGTTCTAATACATGGTTATAGGAGGTGCCTACAAATCTGATGCTTTAAAACCTTTGGCAGTTGAGTTCCAGTCTACCTTTTGGAACATTTCTTATGTTTACCTTTTACACTATCAATCAATCAGTCAATCAATAAACATTTATTGAATGCCTATTATGGATCAGGCACTGTGCTAAGTGCTAAAGATCCAAAAACAGTCAAGGCAGTCCCTGCCCTCAGGGAGCTCACATTTGATGTTTCCTGCAAGGCTGTTCCCAACATTTGGCATCCCCCAAGTTTTGAATATGCTTCCTTCTTAATTTTGCCTTTTTTTGAGACTATGCTTCTTTAAGATGCATCTCACATTTTACTTTCTTTGGGAAACTTCTTAAAACCCCAGTCCCTCTTTCTTCTCAAATTACTTTGTGTTTACTCTGTGAATGTTACATCTTCCCCATTCCCACCCTCAGTGAATCAGCAAGTAAATGGACTTTGATTGATTGTACCACCTGTTCATTCCCCAGTTCTTACTCTGGTTAAAATCAGTGATTGTAACCTTAAGGTATAAGAATGGTAAGGAGTGGTGGCAGCTGGGTGGCTCGATGGATTGAGAGTAAAAAGTCTCTGATAGAGTTGGCAAGGCTCTCTTGGATAATAACACAAGCAATCATCCTAAAGAAATAAATTCAGTGAAACAAATAACTGATATAAAATTAAACCAAAGCCTGACCAGGTAGACTTTCAACTGAACTTAAGGAAAACTGCATAATTAAATGTTCCTAATATTAGAAAACTCACTTGGTAAGGACTACTTAAGTTGAAACACAAGAGAAAGCAATTACCAGAGATTCCACACAACTCTGCAGAAAGCTCAATAGCTTCAGATTTTGAAGTTTCTACAAATCTGCAAGTCACTGAAATATGTATCCCACATAAACTGAGATGACTTTTCTGGACCTCAGTTCCCTGATCCATAAAATGAAAAGGCTAAATTACGTGGTTTCTAAGGTCTTTTCCAGTTCTAAAAATCTTACAATCCTACATTACTCCTCAGTTAACTTGAACAAAAGCCTCTATGTGCTACTTTCTGAATTATTATAGGTCTTCATCAATAAAGCTGAGAAAAATGCTGTTGGAAACAAATTTATAATGTGGTTGTTTATTAAGCATAATATAAATTATAGGCTTCCAAAGGAATTATTCTAAGCAAAGGATCTTTGCTAACGGCAACAAACTTTCAAAAATTTAATAGTATAAGCAGCAACGCAATGATTCAGGACAATTCAGAGGACCTTATGAGAAAGAACACTATCCACATCTAGAGAAAGAACTGAGGGAGCAGAAACGCAGTGGGAAAACTTATGATCAATCACATGGTTCAACAGGGATATGATTAGGGTTTTGATGTTAAAAGATCACTGTAATACAAATACGAATAATATGGAAATAGGTTTTGAACAATGATACATGTATAACCCAGTGGAATTGCTTGTCAGCTCCAGGAAGGGGTAGGGAAGAGGGGTGGGAAAAATAATGAATCATGGAAACATGGAAAATATTCTAAATAAATAAAAGCTAATAGTATAAAAAGAAAAGAAAGCAATATTAGTGTTCAATCTAATAAATATTTATTAAATTGACATTATATGAAAGGTACCGTTGGATACAAAGAACCTAGTTGTTGCCTTCAAGATTACAATTTAGAAGGATGATAAAGGCACATGAGTTTGAATCAAATACATGTACAAAACATTAGAGAACCGTGAGTGATTTATGACCTAACTGTAGGATGGGGAGATGCTGGGAAAAATAGAACTCAAAATCATTTTTAAGAGGTAGTACCTAGACTGGACTTCATTGAAGTAAGGAAAGAACTTGGATATGTGTCACAAGAAGATTCTATTGTACCCAGCTTTCCATCAAATCTTTTCTATAATCTGTGGGCATTTTCTTTAAAGTGTGCTTCACAAGCTTCCCTTCTAGCTAAAACATAGCCCCACCCTCCACTCTACCCAAAGTAGCTTGCTATTCCCTCACACACTTCTCACCATCTCAGTCTTCTCACACTTTATGTATCCTACATACTCTTCATCAGCACTAGCTTCTTTTGCTTCAACAAAACACTCTACTCTCAACACCAAGCATTTTCACTAGCTGTCTATCATGTTTAGAACTCTTTCCTCATCTCCATATTCTGACTTTCTTCAAATTTAAGTTATAATGGCATACCCTGAAAGTCTTACCCAATGAGCCATGCTGATTTGGGCCTCTTTATGTTGTTTCTTCCCACCTACAATGTTTTCTCCTTTGTGTATATTGTAATACTACTTATCCTTGTACCACTGAGAAAATTATCTTTTAGCACTATATGCCATGTGTTTGTCAGTCAGCCTACTAGTATTTTTATTAAGTACCTACTATATTATGTGCCAGGCTCTTGATAAGAGCTGGGTACGCAAAGAAAGGCCAAGAAAAGTTCTTGCTCTCAAAGAGCGAATGTGGAAAGGTAAATTTAAAATGTTTTCTCACAATTTGTTATTCACTTGAATAAGCCAAATTAAATCAATAAGTATTTACTAAGGACTTTCGAGCACTGGGCTAGACCACTGGTCAACAAAAAGGGAAATGGCACTAATATGACAAATTACAAAGTACAAAATCTCCAGGGATATGCCCTATAGCATCACACCATTTGCTTTTTTTTTTACATAAAAGGTGCCACATAGTAGATTCTTTTGAGCTCATGTGAGCTAACACCTTGATCTTTTCCTGTGCCAGTGTGTTGCTCATCTCATATTAGCAATTTAGCTTTCCTCCAATTAGTTTGGCTTATGTCCCTCCCAAACATCAGTCTATTTAATTCTAAAATCTTAGAGCACTTGTCACCCTCAAACTGAATTGTTAACACATTATCTAAGGTGCCAGAGGCACCCTCCTCCCTGAACAATACTCCCCTAAGTATGTGGTCTCTCTATTATAGCAATAGAAGCTCCTATAATGCAAAGGCTGTCTTTTGCTTTTGTATCCCCAGTTCTTAGGTACAGTGCTTGGCACACAGAAAACAATCCAAAAATACTTTAAAAAAAAAACTTTTAAAAGATGCCAGTCCCATCTCTCCTTCTCTAACATCACCAAAAATTTTTAACGACCAGTTTCCTTTCACAGTACTTAATTTCACTGAGAAAACTGAAACTATTTATAACAAATTCCTTTTCTCTTCTGCTCATCTTAAAACCCTTTGATATCATCCTCTACCCTCTCTTCCCTTCCCCCCAGTATCTGATTAGTGATCCTTCTTGCCAGGATCTAGAGTGCCCCTGATCTCAACTTCACCTTGACTTTTCCAACAGATTACCTATTCAATCATTCCCTTTCTTTCTCTAATCCACAAACTCTCCCTCTATCCATTGCTTTTTCCCCTGTACTACTTTTTCAAATGAGCCCTACTCTCCTTCATCCATTTCCTCAAACCCTCAACCTACCGTTTTACTCTTTTCTCAGCTAAACTACTAAAAAATAAAACTATCCAAATTTGCTGCTTCAACAATTTCCTCTCATTCCTTTTAATTCTCTTACTATGAACTGAATAAACATCAATAAATATGAACATTGTATGTTATACAATGAAAAGCAGAAAAGAGGTATTGTATTTAAAATTGCTCTTGCTTAACCTTTTATAATATGGCTTCTGAATTCATCACTCAATTCAAACTACTCTTTCCAAAGTTACCAATGATCTAATTGTCTGATTATCTTTTCTCAGTCCTCATCCTTCTTGACCTGTATTTGACACTACTGACAACCCTCCACTTTTAAATAATGCCTCCTCTTCTCTTCAGGTTTTCATGACATTCTTTTCCTGGTTCTCCTGCTGCCTGCTCACTCTTCCTCAACCTCTTTTCCTGGCTTATTTTGGGTCTCCTAAAAGGGTATTTTCCACAAAGCTCTGTCCTGGGTCCCCCTTGCTCATCTCTATCTACAAACTACCTGCTACCATATTAGCTCTAATGAGTCTATGATCTCTACGCAAATGACTTACTTATTTGTATATTCATTCAAATCCTCTACGCCGAGCTTGTGCTTCAATCCTCCACCAACAACTGCCTATTGTATATTTCAAAATGAACGTGCCAAGGATATCTCAAACTCCTTTCTCCCTAAACCCACTTCTCTCTTCCAAACTTTCTTATTTCTGTCAAAGGCACCAGCATTCTGGTGATGGAATATTATTGTGCAATAAGGAATGATGAACAGAATGGTTTCAGAAAGAGTTGGAAAGACCTACATGAACTGCTACAGAGTGAAATAAGTAGAATAAGAACAATGTACACAGTAACTGAAACACTGTGGTATGCTCAAATGTGATAGACTTTGCTACTAACAGGAATACAATGATTCAGGCCAAATGAGAGATTTATGAAAAAGAATGCTATTCATCTTCAGAAAAAGAACTGTTGGAGTAGAAATGCAGGTGAAAATATATGATTTATCATTTGTTTATTTGGGTATATATGTTTTGGGCCTTGGTTCTATAAGATTATTTGCTTACAAAAATGAACAATATGAAAATGGTTTGCATGATAGTACAAGTATAACCCAGATTGAATTGCTTGTCAGCTCCAGGAGGGGGGACAAAAGAAGGGAGGGAGGCAATATGGATCATATTTGGAAAACTTATGTGGAAGTTTGTTGTTAAAAAAAAAAAAGATGCCATCATTCTTCCAGATTCTCAGGTTTGCAACCTGGTTCATAATCTGAGCCTAAATCATGACTCCTCACTCTCCCTCATTACAAAGATCTAATCAATTGCCAAATCTTGCCATTTCTATTCCCATAATTCTTGATTCTAATCTTCCTGATCAAACAACCACCCTTGTTTTAATTCGTGCCCTCATCATCTCTCATTTGGTGCTCCTGCCTCATTTCTCCTTACTCCAATACATCATCCACAAATTTGTCTAATTGATTTTTTAAATGTACATCTGACCATGCTACTGCCTTAACTCAGAAACCCCGGTGGATGCCTATTGTCTCTTAAAATAAAAATAAATTCTTCTGTCAGCTTTTAAAGCCCGCCCCCTTCCCAAGCTAGGGCCAATCTCCTTCTCCAGTCTCACTATATTTGTTTTGGAGCATACTTAGGATCCAGCCAAGCCAGCCTTTATTTATTCCTTCACATGACACTGTCTCCAGTCTCCATGCCTTTGCCACAGCCCTGCACTCTACACCTCCACGAAAGCACTCCTTCCTCCTCACATCCACTTCATAGAATCCTCCTTTTCCTCCCAGACTCCACTCAAGCACCACTTTTTACAAAACACCTTTCCTGAGGCTCATGCACTCCCTCTCCCTGCCTTGCATTTACTTATGGTTATTCTATATGCAGGATGTCCTAAGAGACTTTTGGAACACTTTATGCTTATATTGGCCCTAGCTGCCTCTCTGATTAAAAGGCAAGTTCCTTGTGATCATGAATTGTTTCATTCTTTGATTTGTATCCTCAGGGCTGGGCACATAAATAGGTGCTTAATAAATGCTTTTTGATTGACTTAAAATATTGCCTGTAGGATCCTGACACTTGCTAATCTATCACTAACTTCAGGTTTACCCTATTTGCTACGTGATTATTCATGCTGAAGAGGGGAAGAGAAGTGAGGGGAGAGGCAGAATAGGGGAAAGTTCCTTTTTAACTGAAGACAAAGGGTAAAGTTCTTATTTAACTGAGAACTGGAAAACAAAAAGTATTTTTAATATTAGGCTAAGCACAGATGTGCTGATGTTAGCACCTTTGGCAGCTAGAATGTACTACGGAGTTTAAATTCAGTACAGGTCTATGACCAATTTGATACACATCACAGGAGGCAAATAAATTTGGCAACCCTGAAACTATTCCATTATCCAGGTACTTAATGAAAATATTAAGGAGTACTAGGCAATAACATTTTTATGAACTTTAAAATATATTTTTCCTCAATCTATTGCTCAAATTAGTCTAACCCCATCACAAACACACACAAAATATCCTTAAAACCATTAAAATAAGAGTACTGAAATTCAGAATATATTACCCAATAAATAGTCAATGGGGATAATTTGGAAGAGCACTTATTCTGATATCTGAAGGCCTGGAGTTCAGATTATTCCTCTACCACTTAATATATGTGACCATGGTCAAGTAATGACCTCTCTTGGGCCTTAATTTCCTCATCTAGAAAATGGGGGAGTTGGAATAAATGATTTCTAAGGTCCCTTTTAGCTCAAGATCTATGTATGATCTGATGTACCCTCTATTAATAAACAATAAATCATAAGAGTAGCTTATAATTATGTAGCACTTTAATATCTAAAAAAACACTTTACATCTTATCTCATTTGAAACTCATAACCACTCTGCCATATAGACTCTAACAGGTTTTATTATGCCTATTTTACAAATTTAAAAAATGATCATATAACTGGTAATTATTAGAAGTAGAATTTAGAAGAATGATCTCTTATCTAAGACAAAGTTGTATAGTTTAGTCTCAAGCCCAAATTAAAAAATGACTTTAGGTTTAATCCTATAACATATGTAGGGACATATATTATATGACCTGAGGTCAATTGCAAGATGTCACTTCAACCAAAATATATGTCTACCATTGCCTTTCTTTCTGATATGAAATTGTGACTATTTAAGTCAGTCTATTGGGATGATCACCAAAGTGGGAGAATTATTTTGGGCTGTTTTAGGCTATCCTCAGGAATGTGCTGGGACCAGTAAAACCACTTGGGCCCACTGTTAAATTTCCAGTGTTAGCATTTACACTTTAGAAATTAGCAAACACTACAAAATCAGGGCTTTATTTATTGATTGACTGATTGTCTTAAACTTAAGAAAAGGATGGAGAAAATGTTCATAATGCAATTTAAAACGTGTACCATAGTCCTTTGTCTCCCAGATAGCCAGTTGTGAAATATTTACCAGCATTCTCCCCTAGTTTTCCTTCATTCAGCTCAAAATCAATTTGCTTTAAGATACCTACTTGATCAAAAACTTTTACACTACTAGTGTTCAGATCTTCAAATGACTTAATTTTCCTTATATATCTACCTTGCATAAGTAAATAAACTGTTACTGACCTACCTAGGGCAATAATTACAACTCACAGATTTTTATTCTGTTCTCCTTTTGGCAAGGATCTTTATTCTTCTAAAAGAGATATAATGAAATACAACCCTAAAATCCTCACCTGTGTTGAAATCTTGCTGCAAGAAAAAAGAAATTCATAGTTTTCTCAATAAAGATAAACTTAGTTTCAAATGTCAATTGATTTCCACCCCTTGTCTGCCCCAAAAAACCAAGTTTACAATATTTAAGATGTAACTATGAAGAAACAGATGTTTCCTTGTAGGTTGTGCACACCACACCATCTCATTATTTTAAATTTTCACCTTGTATTTTGCATATGGTCTTAAAAAAACTTGTTTTACATAAAGTTCTCTGTAGCATTAAAAGAACCTTGGAAAATGGGAGGGATAGATGTCATAACTAAACTGTATAATCCTTTCTACAGCACTGTCAAGTCATATAGCCTCTACTTTTAAGACCTGTAGTGAGAAGGCTTCCACTACTTTTTCAAAGAGGCAGTTAGGTGGTACAGTACTGACCTGGAGTTAGGAAGACCTAACTAGCTGTGTGACAGGGGAAAGCCATTTAACCTCTCTATCTGCCTCAGATTCCTCAACTATAAAAATAGGGATAATATTTAACAAAGTGCTTAGCACAGTACCTGGCACATAGTAGGAATTTAATGTATCCTTTCTTCCTTTCTAAAGCAGCCCATCCTACAGTTCTAATGGCTAAAAAGTTTTTTCCTTATATGAAGACTAAATTAGCTCCACTGTTACTTCTACCCATTATTCCTAGTTCTGCTCTCTGGGGCCAAGCCAGGATCAGTCTAATGCTTCTTCGATATGACAGTTCTTCATCTACTGGCAAAGAGATACCTGCCACCATCCCAATCACCAAGTTTTCTCTTCTCCAGTCTAAATGTCCCCACTACCTAACACAAATATTCCTATGGCATAGTTTTCACCTTAGGATACTCCCTAGCTTAATGTTGTTTCCAAAATGTGGTATTAGAAAACAATACAAGCAATATGAAATCCTAACTATCAAGTTACAGGAACGGTAATGTTTTATCATTAATGCCAATCAAGTGCTGATTACAAGTCTAAATTGTCTGAAAGAACATTTTCAGAGGAATCTTACAACCAAAAAAATTTGCTAAGTATCTAAAAAAAAAAAGCATAACCAGTATGTTTAAATATTCAAAACCAGTTTAAACTCAAATAGGAGAATTTTTGATGTTGTATGTATAAATTATATAGGGTGTATAGGCTTCCCCTAGACACTCAAAAATCCCAGACTGTGTCCTAAGTCAGAGAATACATAAAAGACTCATTTTTGCTTGCATTCCTACAATGCAAAGGAAGGTAACTTTAAGCTAATATGAAGATGGCCTCTCTCCTCATGCTTAATGAGCACAAATAGGCCCCTCCCAGGTTGCTCCTAATAAGCATCTATTTTATATCCCAGATATCTGATTATCCTCTAAACTGAACGGTTCACCCCCTTTTGATTTTGAGGCACAGGACATAACCACATGACCCATCTTGGGTTCCAGAAGACCCAGTAACATGCCATCATCATTCTATCCCCTTTATAGGACCTGTTGTTGAAAGGGTATATAAAGCCCAGAACACAGCTCCTCTAAAAGGCAGCATTCCACCCACTCTGCCTCCCTCAGCCATCCCATTTGACTTAACCATTTGACCTACATTCAAATTAATAAATCTCTTTTGTTTTTAAGCTAGCTATTAAGAGTCTTGTCATTTTTGACAAAGACAACCTGTCCAGATCCAGGATTTTACCTTAAAGCTCTCCCACAACATATTCAAAGGTCTCCTTTATATATGTCCAAACATAAAATAAATTATTTTATATATCTGTGCAAATAATGTGCAAATAAATGTCCATATCTGTTCCCCAAAATGAAAGTTATCAAAAATATGATCTTCAAATGAAGAAGTTTGTTCAAGAATAGAGCAATATTTAAATCAAGGTAGAAGCTGAGTAATGCCATTGCATCCACATTCCAGGACTAGGTGGGGAAATAAATAATGATTTTGAATTGTAAACACTGTTGTTAAGGAATTGAGTTTTCCTATCAACCCCAAAAACTGGCATGATAGGAGAGAGTCACTCATTGGATTTGGAGTCATTCTACCTAGACTATATATAGATTGTAAGTAGCAGGGCTGGGGTTCAAATCTAGGTAGAATGGGTGGAACCATGTCATTCTCCTGCTCAAAAACTTTCTCCATTGCCTACAGGATAAAATAAAAAAAAACACCTTAGCCAGCTATTTAAGGCCATCTACCATCCAGTTTCCAGTCTTATTTCATGGTCCTTCCTACCACCTCCCACATGAATTAGATGTTCTAGCTAAATAGGAATACTTGCTATTGCAGAAGCTCAACAGCTTACTTTCTGCCTTTCTGTATATCTGCAAATTGTCCTTTATGTACTCCTCAACTAGGAAGCCTTACTTTCCCTTCAAGACTTATTTAAAGGGCCAATTCCTCAAGGAAGCCTTTCCTCATTGCCCTTTCTCCTTTCCTCAGTGGTTAGTAGTCTCTCCTTCCTCCATTTTCCTTGGACTATGTTGATTTGTGTACATGCTATAACCACCAAGTGGGAACATAAATAAGCTCCTTGAGGCCAAGTACTGTTTCCTTTTTGTTTTCATACCCCCCTATATGGCTGGCATATGCCTTAAAATAATATGCACCTTTAAAATTTTGAATGTATGTTTTCCTATAAGTTATAATAAAAACATAAAATAGCTAAAAACAGAAACAGCACTCCATGTCAGACATTTTCATGTAGACTGATACTGATCCTGTTGGAAAAAAACTGTTTGGATATAAAACTCTTTGTTTTTCAACTAGTTATGAATCTACCTAACTTTTCCATCTTCCAGTTCAAATCTTCCTATATATCAGATTGGTAAAGATATATATCCTGGGCAGAATGTGAAAAAAAGAAAAAAATTTCCCTCCAGTAGATGAAATTGTGAAAAATTAGGAAGGGAAACAATAATTACTAGATGTCAACATGAATTCACCAACACCAAATTGTGTCAGACTAATCTCAGGACACTTTTGGACTGGCTTATTACACTGATAAACCAGGGAAGTGCTACAGACACAACACTCATGTATTTATAGCAAGATACTTGCCAAAATCTGCAAGTAGTTGGTTAAAGGGCAAACCAGAGATTCAAACTCAGGTCTTCTGATTCTAAATCCGGTGTTCTTTGCAACATATCCTATAACAACAACACTCCTATCACTCCTCCTTTAGAGGCTTATAAACATCTAAGGCAGGACCAGAAAAGCTCTGTACTCTGCCACATCGTAGAGGATATTTGTTAGAAACAGTATGATGCCTGCAACAGGGTGCAGGTACCATATTTTAAATTTAAAAACCACTATAACATAATGAATATCTCCAAAAGGTGTAGATGGCCAATTCAAATGAACAAATCTGCTTTTTAACTTTCTCCCAAATCTACTCTTTCACACCCTCAGTTCAAACCCACAAATCTATTTACCTTTAAATTAAAAGTATGTAAACATGCCAAAGTATCAGGTTTTCCTTGAATAATTTAACTTTCTGTTTTTTTCCCAGAGTAGCCAAGCATTCAGATATCAATGGAAGACTGACAAATGATGCAAATAAATGCTGGAGACCAAGAAGAAAGGGCCTAATATATCTAACCTGTGCCAACTATTTTGATGAAGAAAATTAGCGTTTAAAGCTCTTCCAGCATGCCTCCTTCAAAGATCAAGTAAAATTCTGAAGAATATAAAGTGGGCAATTATCCTTTCTCCATTTTCAGTACATTACTTAAAGGAAAAAGGAAGGAAGGAAGGAAGGAAGGAAGGAAGGAAGGAAGGAAGGAAGGAAGGAAGGAAGGAAGGAAGGAAGGAAAAGTGGCAATTTTACAGCAAAACTATGACATTTTATACTATATTTTTTAAAATAATTCTAACTATATGTTTAGTTTTTTCAGTCATGTCTGAGTCTTCATGACACCAGTTAGTTTTCTTGGCAAAGATACTTGAGTGGTTTGTAATTTCCTTTTCTAGCTCATTTTACAAATGAAGAAACTTAGGTAAAAAGGGTTGAGTGACTTGCCCAGAGTGACACAGCTAGTAAGGGTTTATGGCCAAATTTGAACTTAGGTCTTCCTGACTGCAGACCTAGTGCTCTATTACAGTGCCACCCATCAGCTCTGTTTAAACTATTAAACTATCTACATTTTTTTATCTTTTGAATGTTCAAACAATGATAAGAGTTGGATTCTACCCAACATGGAGCTATTCTTATTGGGATCTTGGGCCAAGTTAAGAAAACTCTAGCTTTCTATGACCTAAGTAAATAACTATAATACTGTTTACCTAAGAGACCAATATAAATTGGTCAACCAACTAATTCTACTAAGTAATCACATAACTACTAAGTTAGTTCATTGACTCCACAAGTTCAGTTCTTTATATCGAGCAGTCTAATGGTATATAACTTGATACTCCACAAAGAGAGGAAAAGAGAGTGAGAGAAAAAAAGTCGGCAAGGACCTACTTCTTACCCTTTAGTAAAAATGAATAAATTCTCATAAGCAATGAAAATCTGAGTAAAAGAACACTATTTTATGGAATTATTTCAGTAATATTGGAAAAATAAGCAATTAAGAAACAGAGAAGATAAGAAGACACTCTGGACTTGGAAGTTTCTCAGTGTTCCACTTTGAAAGCTATAACAACTTGCCATGTGCTTAGTCATGTAGGGGGAGCAGACTTGCCAAATTGAAGAATACACTGGGAAAGTTATTATACATGCAGAATATTTTAATGATGACACATGCTATATTCTTTTCCCATTTATGCTAATTTTTCATGTCATTATACCAACTCCTAAGACTGTTTCCAGACTAACATATTTTAGCAAATAAATGCCAGCATGTTACAGCAAATTAGGCCATCACTTTGAAATTAATTTCCTTGCTCTTCCACACCCTCAACTAACAACACCAGATACTGTTTTGTAGCATGTTAATCACTACCCTATAGTGCTCCTTGAAACATCCCCTTTTCTTCTCCAACTCTCCCCTCCCAATTAACCTTTTAAAAAGCCTTAGAAAGATTCCAGCCAAAAAACTATTCTCCTAGGGTCTGGAACTGACAGATAAAAAGCCTTGGGGGCTACAGGTCAAAAATGTTTTTTAAGAGCAAGACTAGCAACCAACAGACAAGTTATAAGATCTGTTTCAACAAAGAAAGGCTTGTCAAAGAAGAGGGAGTGTCAACACATTTTACATACTTAAGATTAAAATTAAACCACACAATCAAGGACCACAGTCAAGCCTAAATTCTAGTAAAAACCCTAAGTAGTTGCCTAATAATACATACAATATAACACGCTTTAATAATTCTCTCCTACCACAAGAAGTTCAAAGTGATGGGAGTCATTGAAACTTTACAGAAGTCATATCAAAATACTAATAAGCATCCTCTTTTATCCCAAAGACAGTAGTTTTTAGTATGGAAACTGAAGTATTATTAAAACCAGTAGTATTTTGAGTTAGAAGTACTGAAAAGCCCCCAACTTTTAGTTTTTGAAATGAATATTCAAAAATTTTAAATTGCATATTATAATCCAAGTTATATACATTCTTCATCCACTCATTTTTTGCTGGACAAAGGGTTAAGTGACTGTAGATTTCATTTGGATCATTAAGATTCAGTGCAAAAGGAGAACTTAGAGATCATCTAATTCAACTTCAGTTCACATTTGAGGAAACTGAGATCCAGCAAAGACAAGTACCCTGGGTCACACAAAATAGTAAGTAGTAGACCTTGAATTTGAACCAGGCACTTTTTAAATTCAATTTTTTTGCCTCTATACTACAGAAAAGGAAGTCTAGTAGTCTAGACTTCTATGTACTCAGAAAATAGAAAATCTTGTCATCTATATATAGCAGGGGCTCTTAACGTGGGGTTTTGTTCTGCATTTTGATAACTACATTTCAATATAATATATTTTAATATTATATATGTAAAAGATACAATACATCTTTTATAAATATATGCACTTTATTTTATGCATTTTAAAAACTTCATCTATGAATTAATCGATAATAGTCACTAAACTTCTATAAAAAAAAGTCTATATCAGTGATTCCCAAAGTGAGTACCACCACCCCCTGGTGGGTGGGTGCTACAGTGATGGGGGGAAGTGGTGATAGCCACAGGTGTATTTGGGGGCGGTGAATAACTGTAAGGGGGCAGTGATAGTATGTGACAGGGGGGCGCTAAGTAATATTTTTTCTGGAAAGGGGGTGGTAGGCCAAAAAAGTTTGGGAACCACTGGTCTACAGCATGAAAAATGTTCTACAGAGAATATTTCGCCTATCTGGACTTTGTGCAAAATATCCTACTTTGCTGTACATATATTTTTCTATTTTCAGCAGACTGTTAAACAAAGTCATCTTTGTGGTCACAGCTATCATACAGTAGAATCTTGTATAATTCCAACATATGCAAGTCAGACCCTTCATCAGAGCACAATCTTAAAAGGGCTACATTTAAATTGCTTCACCAACTCAAAAGCTTTTTTATAGTCAAATGATAAACATTATAGGACCTTATAACCACCATACTTCTCAGTCACTCTGAAGGTGTGGTCTGTGAGCAAAAGTTATCTGCCAAAGCCTGTTTATTCTCTCTGAGGAAGAGAGACGTCAGATAGAATCTTGGGAACCTATCTCATTTCTAATGCAGCCAAACTGCTCAATACTGCAAAAGTCAGTATTTTCAATTAATATATATGGAGTAAACATAAAAATTAATAAATTATGGAACAGCACAATCCAAGAAGAATCAAAATTACAGAGGATTCCAACAAGTCGTGGAAAGATGCATGTTTGGTAAAAGTCTGTAGCAACATATTATCAACAATTAAGAACATGCAAGAATAGTAAAAGACAACACTGAAAATGTGTATGATTGGAAAAAAAGATGGCCCAATCATGCAGGGAGAACGTAAGATAAAAGAGACATCTAGCATGCTGCCTTGGCACCCATGAAATATTAAAAGAATCAGAGGAAGGCCTGCAGGGCATTTGAGATTCTCTATGAAAATATGTTAAGGAGTAGGCAAGAACCACAAAGGATGAAAAGTTATAAATGGAGATGATCTGTGATGGGGGAAGATGCAAAAAGTTTGGAGAGAACAATGAACCATCAGAAGACTATAGAAACGAAATTGTGTTCAGTTAAAAACATCATCAAGAAAGCATCCACAATTATTAATCTTACAAAATAAGTCATTATTTCAGAATATTTTAATTACTTCAAAATAGGTGTCAAAGTCCTTTAAGTAAACAAAATTTCAAACCAATATCCCCCCAATATTCCTCCTTCTTCAACTCATCTATAATCTATAAATATCAGGATACATCTAAAATAATAATATTTGAATTAAAATAAGTTATTCAAATTATAACAGTTAAATTTTAAATGTGTCCAACTCAAGGCTTAAACTCAAAAATATTTTTAATAATTTAAAACAAGAAATACTCCAATTTAAGATACTGAAGCAACATGCTCAACTAGCAACATGTCTAAATAATTAATCTCAGTAAAATTTATGATGTTTTCATAGATTCATCATGATGTTGTTACTTAAATTTTAAAGAAAGGAATAGGTACCACACATCTATGATTTCACTAGTAAAAGGAACTCTGATGAAGAAATTCCATCTAAAATGCAAGTGGGCATCTTCTCTACAACCAACAGTCTTTAGAGTTGCCTAGAGTACCAAGACATAGCTAGATGTCTCAATGGATAGTGTGCCAGGTCTGGAGGCAGGAGGTCCTGGGTTCAAATCCAGTTTCAAATACTTCCTAGCTGTGGCACCATGGGCAAGTCGCTTAATCCCTAGCCCTTACCACTCTTCTGCCTTGGAACCAATACTCAGTATTCATTCTAAAACAGAAGGTAAAGGTTTTAAAAAAAAAAAAAAAGACATTAAGTGTCTTGTTCAGTATTTCACAGCCACTATGTATCAGTAGCAATACCTGAATTCAGGTCTTCTTGGCCCCAAGGTCAGCATTTCTAAATATAGGACAATGCCTCCTCCTTAATTTGAAAAGACAATATAAAGTATGATAAAGAAATCACTGAAAACCGGACTAACAGGACACCAATGGCATTGCCCTACATGGAATAGTTTTGGTTAAGTCAAATCAAGCACTTAAGCCTGAATGTGGTATTTAGGTTTATTCATTTAAAAAAAGAAGAAAGAAAAGAAAGAAATACACAAGAATCCATTGGGTTATGAGAAGAACAAGACATCTCAAGCGCTTAGCACAATGCTCAACACAAAGCTTAATTAAATGTTTATTGACAGAATGATCCAGCTTAACTCTCTAAATGTATTTCAAAAGCTCATTATATTAACCCAAATGAGAAGTTCATCCTTATCTGCAACACAAGTTTGTTTTAGCTCCTCTCAACTCTTCCTTTATTAATCTGACATGTACTTTGTGATACTTTAGCAGCAAACCTATACTTTGGGATTGCTTAATTCTGGCCCCAGACCTAAATTTAACTCCAATATGGAATTATGATATGGTTGAGGGAATTGACTCATGGGTGCCTTGGTAACTAATAAACTTTCTGCAGGAAAAGAAAGGGGTAAATTCAGAAGTAAAGGGCAAATTCAGACAGGTCTTAGTAAAAAAAAGAAACACACAATTCAGATGGCAAGAGGAGATGAATATACTTCCTTATGAGCTAATCAAAATTAAACACACTCTACTTTTCTAAAGATAATAAACACTAACAAAAATAGTAACCTGAAAAATACCTAAGAATTGTTTTAAAGTTTTAAATCCCACGGTAAACCAAATCTGTAACACTACAGTCCTAAAATTCCTACTTCATGTGGCAGTAGAAAAAAGTAAATAGTTTAAGAGATATAAATGGAAGAAATTATGTAGCAGTGGATGAAATTACTTCAGTCATAATGAGGAATAAATTATGTATATACTTATATTGTAGATGTATGCTTAAAAAAACTATGCTCAGCAAAAAAAAAATCAGTTGTGCTAATCAAGAAAAATCAATAATACCTTTGGAAAGTACTTTCTTAGAGCTGAACAAGAAAGGAAACAGAAAGAGCAATGGATTTGAAAGCAGAAGACCTAAATAGAGTTCTACCTCTGCTACTTAACTATTTTTGTAACTGTGGGCAAATTAAATCACTTTAGCTCCCTGGTCCTCAGCTGGAATAGATAATCTCTAAATTGCTCATCCAGTTCTAACATTCTACAAATGGTTCAAGCAAGTAAAGAGTTTACACAAATCAGATTCATTTAAAGATCCAGATGTAAATCCAGAGGCCAACAACAAGGCCAGCTGTTTCAGATATCTAAGGAGGATCTGCAAGATAATGTTTCCCAGAACAGAATTAACTTTACTCCCAAGTATTAAAACATAAATCTCATCATGTCATTTACATCTCCTTAGGGGAGGACCTATATTAGTATAAGCAAGTATTCCCCATACTTGAAGATTTCTACTATGGGTTCTGGAAGCAAAAACTTCCTTCTCAGGAGGAAGCAGCTTTATTCATCTGAAGTTGGAAAAAAAGCACAGCAATCACAAACACATTTGTCAAAAGCCCACTTGTGCCTGGAAGAGCAACAAAGTTAAAATATGGCCAACAAAGAGCCAAATTCAGGAAATTCTTTTGCCTCAGGGTCATTTGGGAAGAAAATATAAGGAACTGGGTCAAAAGTGGTGCACAAAATATGAATAAAGTGCTGTTTCTGTTAGTATCACACTCTTGTTTTATTAATATGTAAATTTAATTTCAATTAAATAACCAAAATAAGAACCCTGAGGTTTTCTTTCATGGTCCAAGATTTAACCTTGTTATTATAGTAAGAAGTTATGTGGTAACTTGGACCCTCAGTGACCTATGTTTGCAGCTGGGATGTGTGAGATTCAGTACATAAGTAAATAATGAATTTCAGTATCTGCAGATTTCACAGCAGGAAACTAAACCACCTTGGGATGAGTACAGTATAAGGAGGGTATGAGGCAATTTAGATATGTGCAAGAAAGCAGCAGGTGGCAGGAGTTGAGCATAATCTGTCAACAAGGCAAGGAAAGAAGGCAGGTAGATAAGCAGGGAGGGAATATGTTAGACTGAAATACAGGAAAAACCTTAGGAATTTAGCCTGAGTTTAGAAGTCATTTAGAAGGCTTTTGCAAAGCCTAAGGAATCACCCCACACTACTTTCCTATTTGCAAGTTTGTCTCTCAGAAATCCTGCGGACATCGAGGTTCATCATTTATCTATTTTGTTTGCTCCATTGGACCTACCTACCTCACCCAAAAAAGTTATTCAGTTAGGCCACTGCAGCTGTTGACAACTGCCAGTGGCACCTTCCCCTTTTATGGGGTTTCCATAAATTGGCTCTAATCCAACTTTTACCACTATCCCCCCTTTCTAATTTTCTGCTTCAAATTTACTGTTTGATATAAAACAGAATTTTATACTTTGTGTAACATACAAATACTGTAATAATGTTCTGAGTAAGGGTCAATGAAGTTCTCCAGGGAGAAAAGTTCCTGGTTTTGTGACAGCTATTTTGGGTGCAGTGGGAAATTTCTTATTGGGTTCTCAGCTTCATTCCAGATTGCTGAAGATAATTGAAGTCTAAACTCTAGTTAGAAAGGATATTGTTATAATAGTCATGTTATAAAGGGGTCTGATTGCATTTTGTACTACAATAGTTGTTACATTTATATGTGCTCATTCCGAAACTTAAAATAGAACCTTCAAAATTAGAGTGCCAATATAATATCTTTGGCTGCTAGCTGTTTTGTCCTGAAGGGAGATGGCATAATGTTAATATAAACATTACAGTTACCTCTGGAAAAAAACACATACACTTAACTTAAAATGTGTCAATTATCCCCATACTTGGTATGAGTAATCTGGATCTCTACTGGACCTAATGTACAGGCTTTCAATTATGCTTTTGCCACATATATATGGTCATTTTCTGAGGATGTGATTTGTTCCATAGTATATCTGAGCCCATGTGGCATAAGCAGTGTTCAAACTGTATTTGAACATTTGGGGCAGCTAGGTGTCACAGTAGGTAAAGCATCAGACCTGGGTTTGGGAAAGCCTAAATTCAAATTTCATCTCAGATACTGCCTAGCTGAGTGACTCTGGAAAAATCACTTATCCATGTTTGCCTAGCCCTTGTCTTAAGAATTGGTACTAGGACAGAGAGTTAGGGTTAAAAAAAATTAAACTAAATTTGTTGCTACAATAGTTCAATTAATAACGTAACTAACATTTAACACATACTTCCTCTTAACTCTTCCTGTTGGCTCAAACTTCCCCTAAAAATCTCTCCTTTGACTATACTTTTAAAACTATTCTAGTATTTAACAGTGAAATAGTCTTGACTCAGTTTCTAGTAAAAAAGATAATAAAATATATATTTTATATTAAAAATCACTAACTTTTTGATGGCCACATTGTTGTTTTTAAGAGAAAGTAAAAATCCTAATTCAATCAAGCTTAAAACATCCTATCAGGGAGAGAGAGCTGCTGTTTTTACCAGGCAATCCAAAAGTCAAAGATCCTCATTTTTGAAATGTAAGATTTTCCAACAAGTTTGTGATTTGAAATGTATTTAAATCATGACCAAATGATAAAATAGTTTATCAAGGTAATTAATCCACTGTCATGCATAAACAGGGAGTAGCCACTTTCTACTGAAGCAAGAAAAGCAAAACAATGAAGCCCTCCTCCCTCTCTCCTCATGGTGGAAGGTTTTCTACAGGACAGCCCCAAAAGCCCTTCCTCAGGCATTTAAGTGCCCAAAGAGAACTTCAATTATCTAGCCTCCCATGGTTCAAGAAGCAGAGAGCCTGATGCCCATAATTACTAAGAATACTGCATACAACATCAAGTGCTGTGGGACTCAGTCCTGAGAAGGATGGAGGCCAGTCAACAAACATTTAAGTGCCTACTATGTGTCAGACTCTGTGTTAAACATTGGGGATACAAAGAAAGGCAAAAAACAGCCTTTGCTTCCAAGGGGCTCCCAGGCTAATAGGCTATCACAGCTGTGGGTCAGCAGCTTCAAATATATGCTGTGTGCTCCCAGGCTTGAAAGACACACCCTCCATATCTCTGCCTACTAGAATCTTTCTCTTAAAGATTTACTTTCTTCCCCATTCCAAACTTATTTGTGCACATCTTATGCCCTATTCCCAATGTGATAAAGACAAAAATTTCTAAAGGTTTATAGGAACCTGTACCTAGAAGGGCCTTAGAGGTCTTCTAATGTAATCTCCTCAATTTACAGGTGAGGAAACTGAGGCCCAATGAGGTAAACAGACTTGTCCAATATTAAATCACAGAGGCATTAAGGTGTAAAGCTATGATTCAAACCCAGGTCCTCAGGCAAAATCCATTGCTCTTTTCACTATATTTTGCTGCCTACTACCCCCATGGATATTTCCTATAAATGGTCACATGTAAGCTAAAGCAGCAAGTAGGTGACTTGAATAATAAGACAATGTTTAGTAGTACTACAAATACATTTGATTATAAAAAAAAGTCCGATGGACATTGATTAATACGAAGTAATAACTTTTATTTGTAGAGCACTTTGTAGACCTCAAAGCATGAGAGCCATGCAGTGTCTGCAGAGAGAACATAAGACCTGGGATCTGATCTGGTTTTAACTCCTGGTTCTGTCACTCACTAGCTATATATAACCAGAATAAGTCAGTTTACTCTTTGAGTCACAGTTCCCTCATTTGGAAAATGGGAATAAAACTTGCAGTACCTATCTATATCCATAAGGTTGTTAGAAAGAAGGATTGTGTGAAGTAAAATTATCTGGGGGTCTCCATCCCAGCTTTAAACCCAGGCATCCCCATGGATGAGGAAAGCAATCAGTCACCCTGCACAGGCCTAGTGTGATGGCATGGGCATCATGCAAGCCGGACTGTATGACGTATAAAGGGCTGTTGGCTGATCAAAGGATCTGGAAAGATCTAGGGGGGAGGCTGAGAGGGAAGTTTACTTCCATTCCTGTTTCTGGGCTGGCACTTTTCTCTGAATTATCTTAACTCTTGATCTCTGGCAAGCAGCAGCCCTGGCTATAATGGGGAACCGGATTTTTACTTCAAGTTAGAAAGGCTGGAAACTTTACTTCTCTCTTTCTTTCTCTTTATTAATAAATACTTATAAATCTAATAAGCCTCCAAGATTGATTTTCATTTATAAGTGCTTTGTAAAATCCTATGTAAATGTGAGCTGCTATCTGATTTAATCCTAACACTACAATGAGAAAGAAAGGATAAGTAATGCCACCATTTTACATATAAGAAAATAAAAACTCTGTGGGTAGCTAAGTGGCTCAGTGGATTGAGAGCCAGGCGGTGCTGGATTCAAATGTGGGACCTTGGACAAGTCACTTAATCCCCATAGTCTATCCCTTACCACTACCACTCTCCTGCCTTTGAACCAATACATGGTAATGGTTCTAGGATGGAAGGTAAGGGTTTTAAAAAAAAAAAAAGAAAAGGACTCAGCAAAATTAATTTGTACAAAATTACACAGCCAGTTAAGTGTCAGAGAGAAACCTTAGACCAGATCATAACTGACTGCAAGTCCAATGCTTTGTTTTCTTTTCCTTTTTAAACTCTTACCTTCTGTCTTAGAACCAATATTGTGTAAGGCAGAAGAGCCATAAGAGCTAAGCAATAGGGGACTTGCCCAGGGTCACAAAGCTAGGAAGTATCTGAGGCCAGATTTGAACCCAAAATCTCCTGTCTCCAGGCTTGGATCTCAATCCACTGAGCCACCTAGTTGCCCCTCTCCAATGCTCTTTCAAATCCATCAAAGGCCCTCCTCTCATACTAAATTATACCACACTTTTTGGGTGGCCAGGAGATTGCTTTGGCAGCTGGTTACATCTGTACATACTCAATTTTTTAAAACTGCCAGCAATAACATCTGAATGAAACATTCAATCACAGCCTCCTCATCAGAATGAGATCTAGTCTCTCACAATATACTTCCAATTCCAATTTCCTCCAGTGCTTTAAAATACAGTAGAGTTATAGATAAAAGGGTTTTTATAAGGGTAGGAAGGGGTATTCCTTTTCCCACCTCTTGTAGTGTTAGAATCATTTAATCCAATGCTCACTCCCAATTTTTTAAAAATGAGGACCATGGAAATTAAGTGACTTGCCCAATATCATTAATAGCTCTTGCCTTGCCCACTTTCATGAAGCTAATTACTAAGAACAGATTCATATATTCCATTGTTTCAATTTGATGATTTTTTAATGTTTTTTTTAAAAACAACTTGTTAAAGCCTTGATTTTCCTTACTTTTAGCCCCCAAAAGCATCCTGAATTTCTTTTCTCTTTAATTCCCCTTCATTCTCTATACCAGTGGTGGCAAATTCAAATAGAAACAAGGGCCCCTAAACCATAAATAAAAGATCCCTAAGGGCCAGATGACAGAAAACCACATATTGATATGATCTAGGTTTTATTGTATTTTTATTTTGTTAAATATCTCTCAATTAAATTTACTCCCACAATGAGAAATGTTTAATATCCCTGCTCCATCTTATGCACATCCTTCTTCAACTCATATTCAATGCTTAGCTCTCTACTCTTCCTCTCTTTAATACCTAGTTCCTATCAAAAGGTATTTCTTTAGCTAGATCATCAGATTTCTGTCAGGTAAAATCTGATTAGGAAAAGGGAAGGGAGGAAAAGAATCAAGGAGAAGCATTTATGTTAAATCAAATACCTCTGCAAAAAAACAACAACAACAACAACAACAACAAGATTTTAAGGAATGTTTTGCTACAAAGACATAAAGCTACATCCTATTTGCATAGTAGAGTCCTTTCAAACACTGAGTCTAGCCAATACTTTACTATCAGCTGAAAGAATGCTGTCTTTGGAGCATACAGGATCCTGCATTGCCAGTTCTGCTCTGACACCTAGACAAGTTACTTAACATCTCTGGAGCTCAGTTAACAGAACTGTAAAATGAAGGGGTTGAGTCTAGATGATGTCTTAGTGTAAACTATGATCCTGGTCCAAAACTTTCAAAATGATCAGCAACCTTGATATGGACGAAGAGAACACCCACCATACAAATGCCTACAGTGTTTCAAAGTCCTATAATGCAATCCTCACAACATCATCAGTTGCTAAAATGACTAATATTAAGATGCATTTACTGAGCATTGGTTTGCCAACAACTCACAGATGAATACAATAATCAATCTTATTAAGGGTCTACTTTGTATCAGGCAAGATGCTAATGATACAAAAAAAGAAAAGAGAAATTTCCAGTCCTTAAGAAACTCACAATCAAAGGGGGAGACATGCAAACAAATGTACACAAACAAGTTATACAGATGATAGATGGGAAATAATGGAGAGAAAGCACTAGAATTAGAGTGGGTTTGGGAGAGACTTCCTATAGAAAATGATATCTTAGTTGCGGCTTAAAGGAAGCCAGGGAAGTCAGTAGACAGAAACTGAGGAGTAAGAGCTTTCCAGGGTTGGGGAAGAGCCAGAGAAAATGCCCATTACAGCTGAGAGATGGCATGTCTTAGTTATGGAAGAGCCAGGAGGCCAATGTCATTTGATCAAAGAGTATATGGCACGGAGCAGAAGGCCGGGAAGTAGAAAGGGGAAAGATTAAAAAGGGCTTTAAATGCCAAAGAGAGCATTTTGTATTTCACTAGAGTTCACCGACTAGGATGGTGACATCGTCAGACCTGTGCTTTAAGAAAATCACTTTGTTAGCTGAATGGAGAATGGAGTGGAATGGAAAGGGACTTGAGGCAGGCAGACCCATCAGCAGACTACTGCAATAGCCCAGAGGTGATGAGGGACTACACTGCAGTGATGGCAGGAACAGAGGAGAAAGAGAGGGAACCAAGATGTAAAGTCCAGGTCAGATTGACTACTGAAGGCCATTAGACCCCCAGCAGGCCTTCAATTGATGTTACTCCTTCAGATACTTTAAAGAGAAATCAAGGAAGAGTCTCCCATTTAGCCACAGAATTTGTAATCTAAAGCAGTCAGAACATAAGGGTTCTGAACTATTCTAGCCAAATCTTGATTCAGATCACCTTAGCACTTCTCAAACTAAAATATCAACAAAGAACTATATACTAAATTCATACAAACATTTTGCTCTAACTTCTTTCTAAAGATCTTTTCAAAGAAGTACTTTATTGGACTGACTCAAATGGTAAAATTTCCAGACCTTGTGACAAGCAACAAGAAAGGAGCCATTTCCAAGGCTGAGAATAATTCATCATTCCTACTAGAAGACAAAATGTAAAGAAAGGAAATGAGGTGAAGACATCTCTTACCAATCCTAATTACAATGAGGATTTTAGAAGATAAAGCACTTTAAATCCAAAGTCTTTTAAAATACCTGACAGAGCTGCATTCTAGATAAGGAAAGTAAACATCTCAACAACCCAGGATAATGGCTGGTGAATTGAAGGGCAAGGAAATGCTCACATTTTCTTCAATGCAAGGGGAGAAAAAAAGCAACTTAACTAAAAGTTGAGTTGATTACTTAAGAAATTGCCCAATATCTAGAGTTCAACAAACATCACAAACCCAAGATATGAACATGTAGTAAAGTTAATCTGGTCCACAATAAATCGGTCATATTCTTAAAGTTCTCTTCTGCATTCATAATTCAGTGGCTGTCTAGAACTTGCATATCCTTTCAAATAGGTAATCGGATTCCAAGGCTAGACCACAAAAGCCTCTTTCATCAGCAGAAATGAACAAAGTACCCATCTGCCAGGTATAAGGTGCTAGAACCAGAAACCAGTTAAAGACAGACATAATAATCCCTGCCCTCAACTTTACCAAACTAGTCATTTAATTCACAATAAATTTTATTAAGAATTGTACTTCTATACTTCCAAAAAGGACTTGAGCTTGTGTACTTAACCTGTAATGTAATTTAATTATAGCAGTAGGGACAATTCATATTTACATGGCACTTTAAAGTAGACCAAGAACTTTCTTGTCAAGTGGGGCAGTGAGATAATAGCTCACATTTTTTCATCACTGTAAGGAATAAAAGCATGGTCCTCACAACAACCCTTGAAATGAGGTAGTGATCTATTACACTAATCTGATTTTACAATGGAAGACTCAATAAAGCAAAAGGTTACTTGTCCAAGGTGAGGCAGCTAGAATGTATAGGAAATAGAATTCCAGACAACTCTGGTCCTTTTCATTATACCATCATTTCTCAAAGTTTTTGGTCTGAAGATCCATATTGCATTCTTAAAAATTACCTTAAAATTATTGTGGGTTATGTCTATCAATATTTAATATATTAAAAATTTAAACTGATAAAATTTTAAAATATTTAATAAATCATTTTAAAATACCAATATTAAACTCATTACATATTAACAAGTAATCTATTTTTGGAAAAATAACCATTTTCTAAAAGAAAAACATTATTGAGAAGAGTGGCATTGTTTTACATATTTTTGCAAATGTCTTTAATAACAAGCTTAATAGAAGACAGCTAGATTCTCATATCTGTTGCAATGTTGTTTCAGTTGAAGTATATTAAGATCTAATCTGATCTTGATGTGTAGTTGGAAAAGAACAGGATCTTAGTAGACAAATAACAACTGAATATTATTATAAATACATTTTTTATCTTTTGGATCCCCTGAAAGGGACTTGGGAGTCCATTGGCCACATTTTGAGAACCAAACTATCTTGTATATATTTCTAACATAATTTCTATGTTCAAAATTCAATCTCAAAATGCTAGGACACATCCTCTCCAGCTTGAGGATGTAGAGCCAAAAATGAAAAACAAGAAGCAGCAAATTGGTGCAGTGGTTAGAATGCTGAGGGCCTGGAGTCAGGAAGACTTGAGTTCAAATCCAGATTCAGACCCTCACTATCTACGTGACCCAGGGCAAAGGACTTAACCTCTTACACCTCAGTTTCCTCAAACCTTAAAGCATAATTAAAAGGATCAAATGAGATATTTGTAAACATTTGTAAGTGCTTAGCACACTGCCTGGATATATAGCAGGTACTAGACAAATGTTAATTGTTGTTATTATCATGCTCCTACCTTCCTTACAAGTTATTTTCTCATCCTTCCAACTATTAGTGCCTTACCCCAAAAATTTTACCTTGCCTTTTCTTTTAGAGAGGGAGAGAGGGAGAGAGAGGGAGAATGTTGCTTCCCCTGATCTATTATAATTAAGACCCTGTGGCCAAGGACTGCTTCATTTCTGTCTTGGTTTTCCCAGGGCTTAACAACCTGCTTGGAGAAGAATAAGAGCTTCAGAATGCTTGTTGACTGACTGAAGGAGTTTACATTCTACTGAAACATCCCTCGTACCACAAAACAGAACTGAGGACTCACACCACTGGATCCAGTCACCAACTACAAACTTGGGTAAAATATCAGATTTAGAATAAAAGGGCCCTGAGAATCCAACCTCTTTATGGTAAAAATGAGAAAACTTGGGCCTTGAAGAGGCAGAGGAGGGATTTTAATGGTAGTCAGGACTTCTCACTTCCTACATCCTGCTGCCTCCAAAGTAGCACCTCCCTTGAAGGGAATGGAGAGTGTTGTAATCCTGAGGACAGGGCTGCAATAGCTCCAGCTGCACTCTCATGGTTCCTTCCTCTCCACCCCCAAGGCCCCCACCCTCATTTAGGCCAGCCTACACTATTTTAGCAATAAGTTCTTAATGGGTGGCCTTACCTCCCACACAAAGCCACCAGATTAATCTTTTTTAAATACCACGTTGTGCCCTACTCTTCTCAAAAACATTCACTAGCTCCCCACTACCTACAGAAAAAAGCCCTAACTCTTCACACAAACACCATGTTCCAGGCAATCTGAATGACATCCTCCACAACACGAATTATACTTTCCACCTCCACACCTTGACTCATGGCACTGCAGGTGCCCATAATGTCCTCACCTCACATCTTTGTCTACTCATCCTTCAAAGCCCAACTCAAATGCTCTCCCCCCTAGGAGCCTTATCATATTACCCAGCCAGAAAGAGTCTTCCTTTCCTCTGCACTCTCCAGTACTACACTTGGTTCGATTCCTATTCCATTTATCCTAAATTCCATTATCTTTTACCACATTTCTATATGTTATATCTCCCAGACTCAATCATAAGTTCCTGAAAGGCAGTATCTACTAATATTTTGTACACCACATGGTGCTTTGTAGTCAATCCTCATTCTTTGAATGAAATGAGCTGAATGAATAAGAATTCCAAAGGGCACCTTTGATGGCAACAGGGATTAACAATAATAAAAGCTGAGGAATCTGTGGATGGACTATTGTACTCAATACAGTACAGAGATATTATGTAATGTATTGAGAATCAAGACCTTCCAAATTTATATAACTACATATAAGATAGATGAAATATAGGCAAAAGAATTTCACAGGTGCCAAAAACAAGGGCAAAGGGTAATAATGATCTGAAAAGCATGGCTTAATTATAATCAACTGAAAAACAAATGTATCTCCTCTTTACCTTCCCCAAAACTATGTGCCTATAGTCATAATGAGACAATACATGTTTAAATATAAAAATGAATCTTTTTTTACCCTTTCCCCATAAGTCCCTACAAAAAATGGCAAAAACCCAATTCTGTAAGAGTAAAAAGAGATGTCTCACACCCTCAAATCTTTTCATAGAAGATATTAAGATATTACAATTAATGTCCAAGTTATCCTACATTTCAGGCAGATTTACTACAACCACAACCCACAACTTGCACCAGTGACTGGTGTCTTCATTTGTGATGAGAATCAGCTGATATTTTCTTGGATAACAAAGGAACAATTAAGGACTAAAATGGAACTGCTCAGATGATCATATATTATATAGTCTAGTAAAGTTGCTGGGAGTATTTAATGATGGTCCAAGCAGAAAGGAGTTAAACGAGATGGGGAACAAGGAAGAGTAATTAGGAAGTGACAACAATGTAAAAATGGACATCAATTTAAACTTCTCAATTTTTTTACATATGGGAAGCCCTTGAATTTAGGTCCTGACCACTTCAGCTTAGCAGCTATATGATCACTTAAAAGCTGTTCTTCACAAAGGATAGAAAAAGGGAGTGGTTAAGTCTATCTAGTCTCCAGTGAAGTATGTGAAAACCTAAAAATCACTTTAAAAATATTCCACATATCCTTTCTATTGTCTCTCCTTTTCATTAAAAATTTACCAGTATTACTCTTCCACCACAAACTCCCCCAAAAAACCTGACTCAATTTGGCCCATGTGCAATTATTTTGAACTCAAAGCCTCAGAGATAAGGATCTGATCTTATACAATTCTATCCCCTAACATTAATTCTTTAATAAAATTTGCTTTACCATTCTTAGTGGCATCTCATTCTATTCTTTCAGTTTTTCTACCTAATAATTAAATAAGATAGAAACCAAAAATACTTCATAGCCTCCAAAGACTTAAATAGTCATCTCTCAGTTAATTCCTTATAAGAAAAACTGTTAAATTTCCAGATTATTTTAACATGTGAAAAACTTGCCAAGAGATTCCTAGTGTCACAGGAGATGATCCCATTCATGTAGATCTGACCAATACCTATCTAGCCCATACTCTGCACAAGAACAAGAAAAAGGGAAGGAGAAACTACCTTATAGTTTCACACAGACACTAAAATGTACTGAAAATATACTAATTTATTGGGAAGTTCTTATAGAAATAACCATGTATACAAAGAAATAGGACTCAAATCCCTTAGACTTTTTTTTTTTTTTTTAATTTTAAACCCTTAACTTCTGTGTATTGACTTATAGGTGGAAGATTGGTAAGGGTAGGCAATGGGGGTCAAGTGACTTGCCCAGGGTCACACAGCTGGGAAGTGTCTGAGGCCGGATTTGAACCTAGGACCTCCAGTCTCTAGGCCTGGCTCTCAATCCACTGAGTTACCCAGCTGCCCCTCCCTTAGACTTTTAAAAAGCCTCTGATAAAAGTTAAACACCAAAGACTATAACAAAACAAATCAATGGGATTAGAGGTGCAAAAGCATTGTTTTATCTTTGAAAGGAAACCAACTGACTAGAGGCAAGAAACATTAAAGATAAAAGGGGATATCTTTAGATGCAGAAATGGGAAGGCTTTTCTTTAGGAATACGAGCTAGGATTGGTCTCATCTAATATATTATATTAATTATTGGAAGGTGTACAAAAACTTCCACATGTTCAGATGACACTAAACTTTGCAGTGTGGTAAAGTGCCAAACTAATGAAAAGCGAATTTAGGAAGATCTGATAAATCCACTCCAGGAAAGAAAAAAATGCAAATTGTAATATAGACAAATATAAGTTATGCACCTATAAAATGCCTAAACTGAAGATATAAAATATGGAGAGTCCTCCCCAAAGATGCAGATCTCAGCTCATCCATGCCTCCTCATTTTATGTACCTCTTAACCAGGTCCACGGGGTATCAATCTGATGGACTGGGTAATGCCAACCCAGGAAAAAGACAAATTTAAGATTCTGTTATCATTGCTTTTTTTCTCTGAGGATGTTCTCTCCACAGGTTGTAAACAAAAATGGAGAAGGGGAAGGATCACAGGGTCATGAACTTGGAAGTGGAAGGGACCTAAAAATCAATCTGGTACAGCCTCTTTATTTTAAAGATGAGGAAACTGAGATCCACAAAGTTTTATAAAGCAACTTAACTAAGGTCACAAAGATGGTTATGTTATCAGAAGCATATTTTAAATCCAGCTCCTCTTATTCAAGAATCAAGACTTTCCCCAAAATATCATGCTAACACTTCCAAAACATTAAAAGCTATAAAAAAAAATTAGGGAATCTTCATCCTAGAGAACAAGAGCTAAAAGGGAGCAGAATGAAAACTATAAAATCATAAATGATGTGGGTAGGAGGAAACAAAACTTTCAGTTTGAACAGGGTAAATTTGGGACACAGAAGTACTAATTCATTGCACAAGTTTAAGAAAAAGAATTTTATTATTACCTCCCCACTACCAAGAAGTGGTAGGGGCAGATAATTTAAATGGATTTTTAAAAGTCTAGACATAATTTTTTTTTTAAACCCTTAACTTCTGTGTATTGACTTATAGGTGGAAGAGTGGTAAGGGTAGGCAATGGGGGTCAAGTGACTTGCCCAGGGTCACACAGCTGGGAAGTGTCTGAGGCCGGATTTGAACCTAGGACCTCTCTCTCTAGGCCTGGCTCTCAAACCACTGAGCTACCCAGCTGCCCCTTAGACATACTTTTTCATGAAAAACTGTAAGCAGTTACTAAATGAAATTGATATGCATGTATATTTAAATATATAAAGAAATAAATGTAGATATAATTACATACATATACCTAACCTTTAAGGCTGAATTCCAGGAGGATCCATCCTCCCACTTTAGATCCCTTGAAACTCTCTAAAAGCAATAAACCAACAAGAAGCACCATGAATCTAACTTATTATATAGCAAGTCTCAGGGTCCTTTTGTAAATCAGAAACAGTCTGAAAAATCAATTAGAAGTTAATAAATTGCATATTTAATGTATACCTGCCTGAAATTCTCAGTCCTTCACTGGCATTCCACCAGGGGCACCCATATAGAGTATAAATTTTGCCTGGATTTATGATGTACCTTTATGATTACCAAAAACTACTGAAGAGTGCCAAAGAGGGCTAGAAAACACAAAGCTACATGAAAAGTGATCCAGTGAGTTTAAAGAAAAATTAAGAAACCAGCAAGGAACCAAAAGGCGTATCATTAAAAGAGGAGATAATTCGCCCTAATTATTGAGCTTTTCAATTATTCAATTGTTCAAGTAATTTAAGTAAATTCAAGTAAAAAGGTCACTTCAAAATCACAGAGCCATAACCAAGGAGACCTGCAGTTTTGTTTTTATTAACCTGAACTAACTACTTCTTCAACCTTTCCCTATTAATAATAGCACTGCAGAAGTGCTTTAAAATTATGCAGGTGCACCACCTAAAAAAGTGATCCATGTACCTAACAAATCCTTCCAAAGGCTGAAAACTGGGACATCCTCCGAAAGCATTCCCACCTATCTGCTACCTTTTCTCCACCCCACGACACACATACAAAAGCATCCCAATTTTTCTACCTTTCCTCCACCCCTATACATACACACATAGACAAGCATCCCAATATTTCTGCCGCCTTTCCTCCCCACTACACACACACATCACACACCACCTCCTTCATGAAAAAGGTTGCACAGAACGGAGCAACTCAAAGAAGTACTTTTTACAAACTTTTCTAAGCCTCACGAGTTGCAAATCTGCCCAATTTTAGCCAACCACTCAAACACCCTTCTCAACAATGTAGTGTATTTGGAATCCACCGAAAATGTTGGGTTTCGCACCCCCCCCCACACACACACACACACAACACTGTAAAACAGAATTGCAAATAGTTTTAAATCTCGAGTACATAAGTCAACTAGCGAATCTCTTCCTTCCTCTAGCAAATTAAACAGCCTGTCTCACCCCACGGTGAAATTCTCTCGGGAGCCCAGTCACCTGCGGCCACGAGGAGAACAAGCCCCGATCTGCAGGAGCTGATGTTCCTCCTTTCATTTAAAGTGGGGTCCCCACAGTGGTGCCCAAGTTTTCCACTGGCTCATCCTCCCTAACTTGGCAGCTCCCCTCCTTCTTTCCGCCCCCTTACAAAGCCAGGGAGGAAAGGCGGGGGTCTCAAGGAGCGGACCCGCAGCAACCAGTGCCCACTGCCCGCCGCGACGCGAGGCCCGGGCTTCGGGGACGCTGTCACCGGCCTGGGGGTCCGGGCGGGGAGTGGGGTTACTTCCCGACTCTCGCATTGTCCACGCGCCTCAGGCGCCAGACCGGGCGGGCCCCGCCAGCTCCGGAGGAAGTTGCCGCCGGGGCGGCGCGGCCCGGGCCCCCTCCCTGGGTGAGCCCTGGCCGGCTTACCGCTCTTGGTGTCGCTCGAAGCGGCCACGGCCGCAGCTGCCGCCGCTCCTGCGCCTGCCACCGAGCTCGCGCCTGCCGCCGCTCCTCCGGCCCCAGCCGCTCCCGCTCCAGCTCCCATCGCCGCCGCTCCCACCGCCGCTCCCGAGCCCGCAACCGCGGCCAAGGCTCCCCCGCCCGCTGCGCCGGCAGCCGCTGCCGCCGCCGCCAGGGCCCCAGCTCCATTTTCCTGCTCGTCCCCGCTGCTGTTGGCGCGTTTGTTCTT
>NC_058133.1:397796823-397804635 GCF_016433145.1 Gracilinanus agilis | reverse complement strand
CGGCCGCAGCTGCCGCCGCTCCTGCGCCTGCCACCGAGCTCGCGCCTGCCGCCGCTCCTCCGGCCCCAGCCGCTCCCGCTCCAGCTCCCATCGCCGCCGCTCCCACCGCCGCTCCCGAGCCCGCAACCGCGGCCAAGGCTCCCCCGCCCGCTGCGCCGGCAGCCGCTGCCGCCGCCGCCAGGGCCCCAGCTCCATTTTCCTGCTCGTCCCCGCTGCTGTTGGCGCGTTTGTTCTTGCGGCCGCCTTTACTGCTTTTGGGGTTGGGCATCTCGCGAGGATCCGGGGCCGCCGGGCTTCAGCGAAGGCGGCTCCCCCGGGGGCGGCTGTTCATGGCCCCCGCCCCACGCCCGGCGGCTGCCGCGGCCGCCCGCCCCGTCTGCAGCGGAGCAGAGAATGAAAGGCGCGGGCTAGGGTCCCAGTCTATTCATGCATCTCGCGCTCCATCCCTCACCAGGCTCCCCCGCCCGCCCAGCTTCCTGGGGCTCAGTGGCGCACTCGCAGGGCCAGCAGCAGCCGCGGCCGCCGCCTGCTTCTGGGGCGTGAGGGAGACACTTGGGAGCCGGAGGGAAAAGGCGGGTCTCCAGCTTGTTTTGATTCTGCTTCTCCTACACGCTCTGTCCCCGCCCATCACCCATGACGACACTCGAGGAGTCCTGCTTGCCACGCCCACCGGCTGACCTCATGGGTGGCGGGCCCGCCCCTGTGATGTCACGAATCCTCCCCGAGAAGGGGCTCACCTTTTTTTTGGTGGAGTTTTGCGAGTGGGCTTTTGACAGACCCCACCCAGTGTGATGTCACTGAAGAGCCCAGGATTATAATTTCTTCCGCGGTTCCAAATTCCCTTGAAGTGGTTCCTGAAAACAGTAGAATTAGGACTTTAAATGACTAAAGAGTTAGAGCCTGGGAGTCTATTTACTAGATTATCGGCTTAAATGAAACGTTTTAAGAGACAATAGATTGGGAGGGGCAGAGGAAAGCTGGGTGGCCCAGTGGATTAAGATTCAGGTCTAGAAAGGGGGATGTTCTGGATTCAAATCTAGCCTCAGACTGGTCCTGCTGTGTGTGACCCTGGGCAAGTCACTTAACCCCCATTGCCTAGCCCTTCCCACTCTTTTGCCTTGGAACCAATACACAATTCTGATTCTAAGTCAGAAGGTAAGAGTTAAAAAGAGAGACTGAATAGATTTAGCTAATCATACTACAAAGACAGAAATACTGAAAACCAAGCTGGTAGAAACAAAATTTAAGTAGGAGTGCAGGATTATCCATTTGGAGCAGGATCTTATTGGTCAGTCACTTAGACCAGTCCCCTCTATACAGATTAGGCAAGTAAAGCCCAAGATATTTAAAGGATTAGTCCAAAGCAACAAAGAAAACAAGTAGAAGAGTCAGGACTAGATTCCATTTCCTCTGACCTCCCAACCCAGCCTTAGAGGGAAAAGGGGGAAATGAGAAGGGAACAAAGCATTTTTATTCATTGCTTACTAAGTTCTGAGCTCAGTGCTAAGAGCTTTATAAATATCATCTCATTTTGAGACAATTCAAATCCAACCTCAGATACTTCCTAGCTGTGTGGCCCTAGGCAAGTCACTAAAATATATATGTATATATATATATTCATACATACCTACATACATACATACATACATACATACGTTTGCCTCAGTTTCCCCATCTGTAAGATAGGGATAATAATAGCACCTACTTTCCACAGTTGTACAAAAAAAAGATAACTGTAAAGCACTTAGCACAGTGCCTGGCACATAGCACTCTATAACTGTTATCTATTATTATTTTTATATTATTTTAAAATTCACAAAGTTCTTTACATCTATTAAATCATTTGAATCTCACAACTCCATTAGGTAAGTGGTATTATTCTCTTTCTACAGAGGAGGAAACTGAGATTGAGAAAGTTTATATGACTTACCTAGAGTTACTAATTGTCTGAGTTAGAATTTGAACTCCTAACTTCAAGTCCAGTGCTTATCTACTCCCCCTAGCTACCTTGAATCAACCCATATAAAAACAGCTGCCTCTTGTCCAGTTTCATTGGCTATCTGTAGTCTTTCCATAACCTTGGAGTTGTAAAAAGAGAACAGGAATTGCAGCCCTGTTCTAGTCTCTGCTTCCATATTTACTAGTTTTGTGGTTGTAGATGTTTTTCTCATCTGTAAAATGAAGATAATACACATTATTCCTAATTGTCCTATGGGAGGTGCTTTGTAAATCTAAAAGCTAAAAAAAAATCTAAAATTAATGTGATTTCATATTTTAATAAATAATGAGACTCAAAAACATATTGGCAATTTTAAATCTTCTAAGACTTTTTATTCTTTTTTAAATCAAACATTCAATAGAAATTAAAAGAAAAAAAAAACCACTCTCCTGTAATTTCCTAGGAGGGATTTTATTCATACAAGTCATCCAAGATTTGGGATTGGAACCCCAACTTGCAAACTGTATTGTAATTGGTTTAAAGGGCACCTTCTTATTCAAATGAACTTGATGAATAAAAAAGAAAGCAGGAGAAAAGAATGGTAATTCCATTCCCAGTTCATTCCAGATGCCATATTATCAGGCTAATTCAAACTTTGTGAAGAGATAATAGATCTAGCTAATCATACTATAGAGGCAGAAATGCTGAAAAACAAGAAGACAAGATGACGGAAACAAAGTAACCGGAGTAAAGGGCATTAATGGATAAATGGCAAGTCTTGAAGTCCCTGTCTCTCACTGCCCACATCCAGTCTGTTGCCAAGCCCTTTTGATTTGACCTTTGTAACATCTCTAGCACGTGCTTCTTTCTCTGGCGCTGCCACCACCATAGGGCAGCAGTCAACTGGTAGGTCACTCTGCTATGAGTGTTTTTCTCACCCCAACACATCCTCCACTCTCCTATTAAATCCACCTCGGCATCCTATTCACTAAACTCCAGTGGCTCCCCATCACCTCCAAAATCACTTAAAAAGCCAGTTTCAAAGCCCTTCATCACCAGGTCCCTTCCCACCTTTCCAGCCTCCTTACACTGGCACCTCTTCTCCCCAGTGTACTCTTCAGTTCAGTAACACAGTCTCCTTGCTGTTCCTCAGAAAGACATTCCAGCTTCTAACTCTATCTAGGTATTTTCTCTATCTCCCATGCCTAGAATTCTCTCCCTCAATATTTCTGCCTCCTGCATTCCTTCAAGTTTCAGCTGAAGTCGCACATTCTTTGGGAAGCTTTTTGGATCCCTTTTAATTCTAGTGCTTTTTCTCTGTTAATTGTTTCTCACTGATCATCTATATAGGATATATATATATTTATATATACATATGTATGTGTATATATCACATATGTATTGTGTAATATGTGCCCTAGTTTTTGGATACTCTTGGTCTGGGTCCTGAGATCTCAACGTAAATTGAGTTCTACTGGCTATTAATTAAGAACACAACAGTGGCAGTAAAGAGTTAGTAATCAAAATTGAGTTTGATCCAAAATCCTCTCTAGATTCTTAAAATTGACTCTGGAATTAACGTTGGCTAGCATAAAGAATACACTTGTATCAGGCTGGAAACATGAGTATCAAACAACAGTTCCAATACCAGCACTGCAAAAAACTTGCTTAAGATGCTATCTCTTAATAACTGATATTGTATTTATGTTTCCTATCTCTTAATAACTGATATTGTATTTATGTTTCCTATCTCTTAATAATTGATATTATATTTATTTTTCCTGTCTCTTAATAACTGATATATTTATGTTTCCCAAATCTTAATAAATATATTATATGTATGTTTCCTTTTCCTTTTGTGGAAAATAGAAATAACAATTCATCCTTCCAGGGCAAGGTTGCCATGATAAGTAAAGATATGTAAACAAAATGGATGATTTTGTTGATTATGTGCAATTAGATAAACAACACACATATCTCAGATAACCTCTCATGAATGCAAATGCTAAAAGATTACAATGTAAATGCTAAATAAGTATAATAATAATTCTCATTCCTGTAATCCCTAGGCCCCGTGGGATAGGGATTTTATCATTTTATAGATGAATATAGATGAATCTGAGATATAAAAAAAGTTCAATGACTTGGCCACGGTCATACAGCTAGTAAGTGTCAGGGGAAGGCTTTAAAACCATATTTTTTCTGACTTCAAGTGCAACACTATTAACTATGTCATGATGCTTCTTAATAGGCTACTACCCTCTAGCATATTCAGTCATATCCAATTCTTTGTGACTCCATATGGAGTTTTCTTGGCAAAGATACTGGAGTAGGTGGCCATTTCCTTCCCCAGCAGATAAAGGTAAATAAGAGGTTAAGTGATTTTCCAGGGATCACATACTTATTAAGCGCTGGATCTGAACTCAGATCTTCCTGAGTCCAAACTAAGTGTGCTATCCCCTGAGTCACCTAATTGTCTCCACACCTTCTGGCTAGTCTATTCTAAAATACAATAAATATAGACATATATATGTATATGTACATACACATACATACACATACATGTGTATTTATGTATAAAGCCATTCCTGAAATTCCTTATGAAGGTTTCATATATATCCACATGTATATATCCCACTGTTTATAAAATTGTTATAAAACAATAAATACTATTGTAAAGCTACAAAAAAAAACCATAAATTCCCTCACTCTACTCATTTCCACCTTTATATTTTGTTCATTCTGCTAACTCTATACAAAATGCCTTTCTCATTATCTGTCAAACAACCAACAAACATTTAATAGGCATTTACTATGTGCCAAACACTATGCTGGAAAAATTGACACAAAGAATGAAATAATTCTTAACCTCAAAGACCTTGTATTCTAACAGGGTAGATTTGCTGAAATAATGTTCAAGGAAAGACAGTCACTAATTTGAAGGTGAATCCCCAGGACAGAAATTCCTCCAAGACTTGGTGTTCCTGGTCAACATCACTGAAGCTGTTGACTAGGAGTTTGTGGAAGGGGTGGCCAGAGAGGAGAGATGACCAATAGCCAGCCAGAGTGCTCCACTGATATCTTCATTATGTCCAGAGAAAGTAAGAAAAGTTTCTAGTGTATCAGGTAGACCCTTTAGAGCAAAATTACAGCAGGGCATGTACAGAATAGACAGGTTTGTATGAGTTGCAATCAATATTTTTTTGGAGAGAACACCCACAATGATTATTAATGAACGTACTTGTTTTGAATATAGAAGTACTTATTTGTGAATCTCTAGTGTTCACTTACCAATTTGTCTGCTCCATAAAAGAAGAACCATGTTTTATTTAATTTTAAAATCTTGTCCAGCAGGTAGCACAATGTCTTGCCTACAAGAGGCATTTAAATGTTTGTTGCATTAAAAATTGAGGATTTGGAGGCTAAAGGATTTCTTGAGCAGGCTCTCTAAGAAGGATTAGTCTATGTGGCAGACAGAAGACAATTTCATAGGGAAAGGCAGTAGCAGCTCAGAGGACCAGCAAAGGATATGATCTCAGATGAGAAAATCGGGGTAGTTGAGATAAGGAGCGATTACACAGAATGTCATGTGGGAAGCACAGCATATTGGCTAGTGTAGTGTAAGAAGCCAATAAAGTTAGGAGGGCGCCAGATTATATGAAAGGCTTTAAATTCCAAGTAGAAGAACTTATATTTGATCCTGGAGGTAATAGGGAGCCTCTGGTGTTTATTGAATAGGAGAGTAACAAGGTCACACCTGGGCTTCCTTAGGAAAAGTACTTTGGCTTTTGAATAATGGATCAACATGGTTGTGGAAGAGAAGTAAAGTACCAATTAGAAGGTCATTGAATTTGTCTAGTCGAAAATTAAGGAGGATCTGAACCCAAATGGTTACTATGTGAATGGAGTAAAGGGGAATTATGCTGGCGATTTTGTGGATGTAGAAATGACAGTATTGTGAATAAAGTGCAAAACTATTCATGGAAGAATCTTGATGTGTTTAATGTGTTAATTGGGGGATGGGAGTAGGAGTTCAGAATGAATTGTTTTTGTTCTGTTCCTTTGTTTTGTACTCTATCAACATGTCATCCAGCTGAGATATCCTAAACAATGAAACCAAGATCTGCAAAGAAATGTCATTTTCTACCCTCTTAACCCCCAAAGGGTGGGAAATGTTCCAAGGTTTTTAGTGTGTTTTTTTAAAAGACCAAATTAAATAAATTCGCTTTGCTAGTTTTAAACCAAAGAAAGTCTTACTTATCAAGAACGAATTTTTCCCCCCAGACCACCTATCAATATTGGTAATTCATCTGTAAATTATGATCTTATGGAAATTGCCAAATGCGCTGGGAGGTTAAGTAATTTATTCCAGTATGTGTCTGAGGCAGCTCTTGAAATCAAATCCACCAGTCTGTTTACTATGCAATGCTACCTTTCTAGATTAATGAATTTAGTCTCTAAATAGATCACCCACAGTCAAATCAAAATGCTCCCTGACTGAAATGTTTTTATACTGGCTCATGATTGCTATTGGTGGGACTGAGTTACAGACTATCTGCTTCCCATCACTTCTTAGCTTTCTATCTGAAAGAGGAGGACTGTGCCAGAAACTCTATCCCTTCCAAACTTTATAGGTTTAAGCATCACTCCCCAGGACTCCAAAAGGTAGATATCTTGAGCATAGCTTTTCATTTTCTTTGGCATGTTGTGAGATAGTTTCCAATGCCCTGTAAGAACTGGCTAATGACTAGGGCAGCTAAACTTTGTGTTTGGGTTGTTTTTTCCCCCCCTTTGCTTTTTCATTGTAAAGAAAACAACTCACAAACTGCAGGGTGATTATTGACTGCTTTGAAACAGCAATTGTTGTTTCTTGCTGAAATGAAAGTAGACTAGCAAGTTCTAGCAAGAAACAAGGGTGTGAGTTTCTGGGTGTTAAGAGAGAATTTCCCTTTATTTTCATATAGAACTTGCAAGTACTCACAAGTGTTTTCAGATCCTTGGCAGTGCACTGAACCCTTTCAGAATGAATGAAATATATTTTAAATGAGCATTCTTACCTTAAAAAAGTGCGCTTTAAAAATGGCCAAAGAAAACATCTTCAATTTTTTTCAATTGACTTCCCCTATTTTATATTACTTTTAAAAAAACTATGTCAATGGCTCATCTATTTCAAACGTTAAAGACACACTATATAATAAATCAAAAAGGTAAGCTCTACTAGCCACCCAAGTATGAGGTAGTGCTCCTCCCTCTGACTTGAGTATTTTTTTAAATTTTTTTTATTGTGAACGCAACAATACCAACAAACTTTTCTCAATACAAAGACTAGAAAAAAGATTATATACGAAACTGCAAATTTTGGTATCCATAGCTTTTTTAAAAAAGTATTTACTCAGTGCATTGTGTTAGTGCCCAAACTGGCTCTATTGTGTTTTCCTCTAAACCTCCTTCTTGTGCATTTTCCTTAAATGCTTCCCTGATATGATTTTCTTCCTTTTATTTTTTTAGTTATCAACATAACTTTTCCACTTCCCATAATTCTATTCTCCACCTACCACAGGAAAAAACAATCCCATCTTTATAAAAAGTTGGCATAATTAGACAAACAAATTTATATCATATTGATCATGTCTCATTCAATACCTACAGTTCTTCACCTCTGTCAAGAGGAATAAAGATGATTTATCATTATTTCTCTGAAGTCATGGTTAGTCATTGCAAGATTGGTCATTGATTATAGAGTCCTGAAGTCATTTAAAGTTATTTTCTTTACAATGTTGTAGTTACTGTATAAATTATTCTCCTGGTTCTGCTCAAGTCACTCTACATATATATATATATATATATATATATATATATATATATATATATAT
>NC_058133.1:397769284-397794049 GCF_016433145.1 Gracilinanus agilis | reverse complement strand
AGAGAGAGAGAGAGAGAGAGAGAGAGAGAGAGAGAGAGAGAGAGAGAGAGAGAGCGCCAGGATTTTCCAAATTCATCTCTTTCATCTTTTACAGCTCAATAATATTTTGTTACATTTGTACACTGGCATTATCCAATTATTCTTCAACTAATAGACACCCCTTTAGCTTCCATTTCTTTGCTACAACAAAAAGTATAGTTATGAATGTTTTCATTCACATGACATCTTCCCTTCATTCTTTTGTCTTTTGGGGATCCATTTTACCTAAGAGTGGTAAAATTTTTCAAAGGTATATACAATTTAGTATATTTTAGAGGTAAAGTTCCAAATTGCTGTCCAGAATTGTTGGGCTAATTTTCAGTTCCACCATCAATGCAAAAATGTGCCCATCCTTCCTTCAATACTCTAATTGTGATTTTCCTTTTTGTTCTTATTTGTCAATCTGATAAATGGGAGGTAGAATCTAAGAATTATTTTAATTTGAAATTCTCTTGATATTGGTGATTCAAGTATTTTTCATGTGAATATTAAAATTTTTTATTTCTTCTTTTAGGAATCACCTAGAGATAACCTTCACAATCTTATATATTTGAATGAATTTCTTTTGCATTTTACATGGGGCAGACGTTTATATGAGAAACTTGCTTATAAATATCTTGTTTGTTTACCATTTCCTTTCTAATTACATAATATTATGGGGAAAACCAGGGGAGTTAACTTAAATATTATTTGTGGGCTCAGTGGAGTGGATAAGTAATCCTCCTTACAACAATAACTTTCCTTGATTTTGTTTGTACAAAATATTTCAGTTTTATGTAATAAAAATTATGTCTTTAATTTCCCAAGATTCTCCCTATTTCTTTTTTGTCTGAAACACTTCCCCTCCCCTCTAAATATGTTGATAATGTTACCTTTTATGTCTAGATCATGTATATATGAGAAGTTATTGTGGTAAATGATGTGAGATATTAGCTTAAAACTTATTTCTGCAAGAATGCTTTACATGGGGGCAGCTGGATAGCTCAGTGGATTGAGAGTCAGGCCTAGAGATGGGAGGCAGACCCTGGGCAAGTCACTTGACCCCCATTGCCTACCCTTACCACTCTTCTGCCTTGGAGCCAATACACTGTATTGACTCCAAGAAGGAAGGTAAGGGTTTAAAAAAAAAAAAAAAGAGAGTGCTTTACAGATTTCCCAGCAGTTTTTAATGGGAAAGTCCTTATCCCAGTAGCGATGGGTCTTTGGGTTTCTCAAAGGCTTTGTTACTATATTAATTGCAGCTATGTTGTGTACTTCATCTATTTCACTGCTCAACTTTTCTAAATTTATGTAGTACCAAATAGTTTTGATGATTTCAGCTTTATAGTATGATTTGAAATCAAATGTTGTTCTCTCCCCCTTTTTCTCGTTTTTTAAAAAATTTCCTTAAAAGTTTAAAATCTTTTTTCTCTGCATTATATTTGTAGTTATTTTTCTTATTTTATAAAATAACACTTTGATATTTTATCATAACAATGAATAAGCAAATTAACTTAGGTAGCATTGTCATTTTTATTATGTTGGTATGGCCCAATCAAAGGCAACTATATCTCCAAATACATAGATCTGTCTTATAGTTATAGCCATATAAATGAGTGTCTTCATACAAATGTTTTGTAAATTCTTTAGATCTTTTGAATAAATTTTTTCTTTCTATTTCTTCCTGATGGAATTGCAAATTAAAACAATTCTGAGGCAATCACCTCACACCTATCAGATAGGCTAACAGGACAGGGAGGGGAAATTACAAATGCTGGAAGGGATTTGGAAAAACAGGCACACTAATGCACAGTTGTGATTACTGAGTTGTAAACTGGTCCAAGAATTCTGGAAAACAGTTTGCAACTATGCCCCAAAGGGTTATAAAACTGTGTCTACCCTTTGATGCAGCAATACTACTATTAGGTCTGTGTATCGAAAGATTTTTTAAAAAATGAAAATGGTTCACCTGGACAAAAATACTTATAGCACCTTTTTGTGGTGGCAAAGAATTGGGAATTGAGGAGACGCCCATCAGTTGGGAAATGGTTGCACAAGTTGTGGTATAAGATTATGATGAGATGTTGTTGTGCTATAAGAAATGTTGAAAGGGATGGTTTCAGAAAAACCTGAGAAAACTTATATGAATGACAAAAAGTAAAATGAGCAGAACCAAGAGAACATTGTAATAGCAATATTATAATGATAATCAACTGTGAAAGATTTCACAATGGTAGTCAATAAGATTATCCTCAACAATTCCAGAGGACTCATGATAAAAAATGTTATCTACAGAGAAAGAACTAATGAACCCTGAGTGCAGATTGAAGTGTACTTTTTCATCTTTTTAAATTTTTCTTGCCTTTCCCCCTCCTCATGGCAATTCCCTCCTTCCCTCCGCCCTTTCCATGGCTAATAGGGAAATATGTTTTGCATGATTTCACATATATAATGGGAATCATATTGCTTGCCTTTCTCAAGTCTTTCTCATGTTTTGGGGAGGGGACTAGGGTTAGGGAGAAAATTTGGAACCCAAAATAAATTTTTAAAAAATACTTATTCTTATGTATTCTGTGACCTAGTAACACTGCCCCACTTGCTGCCCCTTGTAGGAGAGATTCCATCTTTCAGTTCCAAGCATTTTTTTTAAACCCTTACCTTCCACTTTAGAATCAATACTGTGTATTTGTTTTAGGGCAGAAGAACAGTAAGGGTTAGGCAATTGGGGGTTAAGTGACTTGCCCAGGGTCACACAGCTAGGACATATCTCAGGACAGATTTGAACCTAGGACCTCCTGTCTAAGTCTGGCTTTCAAACCACTGAACCACCCAGCTGCCCCTTCAGGCATTTTTAATGGCTAACTTCCATACATGGAATTTTCTCCAATTTCATCTTTGTGTCATGGTTTGCTTTAAGCCCAGTTAAAATCTTGTCTTCAAAAAGAAGTTTTTTCTAGTTCTTCTAAAAGCTACTACCTTCCTCTATTGATTATCTCCAATTTATCCCGTATATGTCTTGTTTGCACAGTTGTTTATATTTTGTCTTCTCCATTAGACTATGAGTTAATTGAAAACAGGGACAATCTTTTAGCTTTCTTTTTATCCTCAGCTTTTAGCACAGTGCCAGACACACAATAGCCACTTACTATATACTTTTGACTGTCTGATTGTTATACCAATAAAACTCTCAAAAGAATATTTGATAGAACTAGAAAAAATAATAACTAAATTCATATGGTCAAAAATCTCAAGGGTAAGAATGAAAAATGTAAGAAGGAAAGGGTATCAGATTTCGAATTGTATCATAAAGCCATCATCATTATAACAATTTGATAATGGTTAAAAGAAAAAGAGGTAGATCAATAGAATTGATTAGATATGTAACCTAATATAGAAGAAAACAAACCTAGCTTCACTGTATTTGATGAATCCAGACATGACAATTATTGGGTAAAGAATTCACTATAGGTTAATGTTCTATAAGAAATAATGAACAAGATGATCATAAAAAACCTGGAAAGGCTTATTCAAAGTGATGCAAAGTGAAGTGAGGAGAACCAGGAGAACATTGTACACAGTAAGCAATAAAGTACAATGATCAACTTTGAATGATTTAACTATTATCAGCAAAGCAAGAATCCAGGAAAACTCTAATGGACTCATGACAAAAAAGACTATCTAACACTTTAGAAGGAACTGACAGTCTAAATGCAGATTGAAGCATATCATTCTTCACTTTATTTCCTTCATGAATTTTTCTCTAGGGTAACCTATATATATGTATCAATCTTTTATCATAACATGATGAACATGGAAATATATATTATATAATAACACATGTAAAACCTATAACCATCTTCAGGAGGTTGGAGGGGGTAGGAGGGAAGGAAGAGAACATGGATGGCAAAATGTCAGAAAATGATAATTAAAAATTGTATTGACATGTAATCTGGGTAAAAAATTAAATTAAAAAAAGAATTCACTATTTGACAAAAATCTCTGAGAAAACTAGACAGCAGACTAGAAGAAATTAATTTATACCAATACTTCAAGCCATATACCAAGAAAAATTCTGAATGCATATGTAACTTAGGTATAAAAAATCATTTCATAATCAAATTAGAGATTCAGGGAAGATATTATCTTTTAATTCTATGTATCAGGAAGAGTTTCAGTACTAAAGAGGTGATAGAGAGGATCACAAGATAAAACACGTATTTATGATTATACAAAATTTAAAAGACTATACAAATAATAATAATTAATAATTAATTGTAATAAAAATTAGAAAAATACAAATTCATTTTATCATATTACTTTATCATATTCTCTGTACATATAATCTCCAAGATATATAAGGAACAAATTTAAATTTATAAAATTAAAATTCATTTTTCAATAGATAAATGATGAAAGGATTATAAAGAGGCAATTTTCAAATGAATTAATCCATATCATATAATAATATGAAAAATGCTCTAAATCAATAATAATTAGAGAGATGCAAATTCAAGTAACCTTTGAGGTTCAATCTTATACCTAAAAGGCTGGTGAATATTAAAATATTAAAAAAGAGGAAAGAAACATTTTGGAGGGGGTTATGGGAAAACAGGCTATACTGGAACTGTGCCCAGAAAATTACTAAATTAGATGGCAATTACTAAATTGGATAGAGCATCAGGCTTCAGTTCAGTAATATTTCTCTTCCTGAGTTCAAATCTGGCCTCAGATACTTCTTAACTGTGTGACTCTTAACCTTGTTTGCCTCAGTTCTTTCATCTGTAAAATGAGCTGGAGAAGGAAATGGCAAACCAAACCACTCCAGTATCTTTGTCAAGAAAACCCCAAGTGGGGTCACAAAAAAATTGGAAACAACTGAAATGACTGAACAATAATATATACTTTTTGACTCAGCTATTCCATTACTAGATAAATATTTTGAAAGAAAGCAAGAAAATAGATCTATGTAAATGAAAAATTTCAGAAGACATTGGGAAATCCTTTATGAAATGAAGCCAAGTGAACAGATCCAGGAGAATAATTTATACAATGATAACATTATAGAGAAGAAAAAACTATGAAAGACTTTAGAACTCTGATAAACATAGAATGACAAGCCATAGGCCCAAAAAAGTGAAGATGAAACATATTATTCTTCCTGCTGGAGAGGTAATCAGCTTAAAATGCAGAGAGAAACATATTTTCAGACATGGATAATGTGAGAATTTATTTTGAGAGACCATATTTTTTGAGGGATTTGTTTTAAAAGTTTTCTTTAAACAAATCTATTCTACTAGGTAGAGAGTCTATCAGGAGAGATAGCACTAAAATATTTGTTATTGAAAATTTTTTTTAAAATTCAAATAGATAGTGTTATATTTTGTCAAAAGTGTTTACTTAATTGATATAACATAATTATTAAAAGTTTTTGTCACTAATATGGTCTATTATATTTATAGTTTACCTAATATTGAATGAATACTGTATTCCTTGTATAAATCCAACTCTTATATCATAGTTTTTTTTAAATGCCACAGCCTCACTAAGATTTTATTCAATATTTTTGCACCAATACTCATTAGAGATATTGGTTTCTACCTTCCTTTCTCTACTTTCTCTCTCATGGCTTAGTTATTAAAATCATATTTTTATCATAGACGAGTTTGGTAGAACTTTATTTCCAATTTTTGAAAACAGTTTATTTATTATTGGAATAAATTGCTTTTTAAATATTTGATAGAATTCATTTGTAGATCCATTTAGTCCTATGAGGGCATTTTCCCCCTTCCTTTGGAAATTCATTTATGGATTACTCAATTACTTTTTCTTAGACTGGGTTAAAATTTCTGTGTTGTTCTGCTAGGTTTTGTAACATCTCAGAAACATGGGTCAGATGGCAATGGTTCCTCTCCAGTCCTAGATCAGAGGAGAAACAGGCAAACTTGACTGGATGGGAAGGGCAAGAGCAAGTGGAGTACTCCACCCCCTCCCCCACACTGTAAGCGGTTGGAAACGGTTAACAGAATACTCTCAGAGCTCTTGCAAGCAGTGTGACCTGGCTTTTATACCGGAACTCCAACTGCCCTTAACTGCCCCCTCCCTTGTTGTTCTGGGGGGCACTATGGAGTTCTGTAATACAGCTTGAACCCCTCTCAGAAACATGAATGTTATGGTTTTAAATAAATTAAAGTTTTTTTTAAATCATCACCTATTTCATTGATCAATTTTTATTAACATCAATATGATTAAGCAAAATCATTTTTAATATCTTCCTTTATTTCTAATTCATTTGTTGTTAATTCTCCTTTTTAATATTTGATATTGATGACTTTCTCCCCTTCTTAAAAATCAGATATGTCAATGATTTATTTTATTAGGGTTTTTTTTAAGTTCTTTGTTTTCCCACTTCAATGGGGTTTTGTCTTTTCAATTTTATTCATCTCTTCTTCTGTTTTCAGGATTTCTATTATGTTAAGGAGGCAGATAGGTGGTTGAGGGATAGTATGCTGGGTTTGGAAGACCTGAGTTCAAAGCCAGCCTCAGACCATTTCTACCTACCGGTATGACTCTGGGTAAGTTACTTAACCTCTGCATACCTTAATCCACTGGATAAGGAAATAGCAAGTATATTTGTCAAGAGAATTCCATGGATAGTATGGCCCACTGGGTCACAAAGAATCAGACAACTGAACAATTTGGGGGTTAAGTTGGGATCTAAATTTATTTTTTGGTTGTCTAGGTTTTTTAAAGTCACTTCTCCAATTAATTGATCTGTTCATTCTCTTTCTTGTTGATCAACTAGGATTTATTAAGTACCTAGATGTTCCAGATACTCTATATGCCAAGTACTGGGGATACAAAGATAAGCAAAAAATAGTTTTTGCTCTTAAGGATCTCACACTCTAATGAGGGAGATAATATCCAAAGAACTACAAAGGAACAAGATAAATACAGGAAAACTTGGGAATTGTCTAAGAAGGAAGATTAAAGAGGAGTGGAAAAGACTTCTCAAAAAATGGAACTTCAGTTCAGATTTGAGAAAATCCATGAAAGCTAGAAGTCCTCTCTGTTGAAGAGGAAGAGAGTTGATGAAAATATTTAACTATATAAATTTCCATCTAAGCACTGTTTTGGCTACATCCTCAGTGTTCTGGTATGTGATCTCATTGCTATTATTTTCTTGATGAAATTATTTATTATTTCTGATTTATTCTTTGACTCACCAATTCTTTAGAATTAACTTATTTTGTTGCCACTTGTTTGAGTCTTCTCTCTGAAAGCCCTTTATTGATTATAATTTTATTGCATTATGGCTAATACAGAATGCATTTTATTTTTCTGCTTTTCTGCATTTTTTTAACCCTTAACTTCTGTGTATTGGCTCATAGGTGGAAGAGTGGTAAGGGTGGGCAATGAGAGTCAAGTGACTTGCCCAGGGTCTGGGAAGTGTCTGAGGCCAGATTTGAACCTAGGACCTCCTGTCTCTAGGCCTGACTCTCAATCCACTGAACTACCCAGCTGCCCCCCGCTTTTCTGCATTTTTAAAGTTTCTACATCATCACTTTTTATATAGATGGCATGCAAAGTTCATAAATATGTATATTCTTTCCTCTCTTTATTCAGAAATCTAGCTTACCAAAGATCTAGCTTATCTTACTTTGGTAAAATTCAAATCAGGTCCTTAATTTTTTCTTATTTATCTTTTTGTTAAATTTATCTATATCTAAAAAAGATTACATTGAGATTCCCAACTTTATAATTTTGTTGGCTACTTTTTCCTATAATTTTTTCTGACTCTTCCTTTAATTACCTAAATGCTATTGCATCCAGAACGTATGTTAAGTATTAATATTATTTTATTGTCTATAATACCTTCAAGCAAAATATGGTTTCCCTGTTTATCATTTTTTGTTACATCTATTTTTACTATTATTTTGTCAGAGGTCATAATGGCTATTGTCAAATTTTTTAATTTATCTGGCACATAATAAATTTTGTCCCTCATTATAAGGTGGTTAATGTAAGCATGTTGTTTCCCTCATTCTTTTTCAATCTCCTTTGCTGGATCCTCATCCAAGTCATACCCTCTAATCATAGATGACCCTTCAAGTTCTATCTTGGTACTTCTCTTCTCCTTATACAGTTCTTTACCTCATTAGCTCCCATGAATTTAACTACCATCTCTACATTGATGATTGTCAAATATACCTATCCTGTTCACTTTCACTGTTGACCTCCCATCTCAGATCACCAACTGCCTTTCAGACAACTCAGTAGACACATTAAACTTAACATGTCCAAAAGACATGTTTCCTTCTAAACCCTCCATCCATCCAAACTTCCTCTTGCTATAGAGAAAAACACCATCCTCCCAGGCACTGTCTTACAAACTAGGCATTATCCTCAACCCCACACTATCTCTTAACCCTAAAATCCAATTTATCAAGACCTGTAGAATTCACTTTTGCAACATCTCTTGATTACTATTCTTTGTCTTCTGTGACACCGACACCCCTATGGAACAGATCCTCATCTCCTCACACTGGACTATTGAAATAAATCACTGGAGGATCTGCTGCCTCAAGTCTTTCTTCACTCCAATCCATCTTCCATTCAGCCACCAAAGTGGTCATCCTAAAGGGCAGGTCCAACTATGTAACCTATGTAACTATGTAACTATGTCACCTCCCTTAATTAATACACTCCAGTGGCTCCCTATCCTCTCCAGGACCAAATACAAAATCCTCTGTTTGACATTCAAAGACCTCCATAACCTACCTAGCTCCCTCCTCCCTTTCCATTCTTCTGACTCCTTATTTCCTTACTTTCTGTCACTGGTCTTCTTGCTGTTCCATACGCAAGTCACTGCATTTCTTCACTCTGTACATTTTCTTTGGCTGCCCTCCATGGAATATTCTCCTTCCTCATCTGTGCATAACAACTTCCCTGATTTATTCAATTTCCAATTAAAATCCATTCTTTTATAAAAAGTTTTCCCCAAACCCTCTTAATCCCAGTGTCTTCCCTCTCTTAATCATTTCTAGTTTATCCTCTATACAGCTTGTTTGTACACTGTTGCTTGGTGTCTTTTTCATTAGATTGTGATTTCCTTGAAGGAGAAAAATGTCTTTTGCTCTTTTTAATATTCTTATCCATTCACACAATTTGTGGTACATAGTAGACACTTCTAAAATGTTTTAATTGACCAACTTGTTGCTTTCTGCTTTTCAATCTATTCTGCTATTCTCTTATATTTTATGAGTGAGTTATCCAATTCACATTCAACACAATAATTGTTAATTATGTATTTTCATCCATACTATCTTCTTATCCCTCTCTTTGCCTTTCATCCTCCTCTTTACAATGAAGATGGTGGTGATAGACAAGGAATGTGATAGCACTAGTCATCTGTATTTGAGACAATAAATTTCCACTGCACTGCCCCTCCTCTCTTTCCTTTGATCAGACCCCAATTATTGTTTCATATACTTGCTTTCTTCTTTTTAAATCATCCCTTTATGACCCACCCTGCAAAGTTAAAGTTTCCTTTGCCTATGTCTATTCCTTTCTTTACTCTGCCCTCCTTCTTAAATCTTGTCTCCTTTTTATATCCCCACCTATTTCCCAAATTATGTTTGTGCATATGTGAATATATATTCTTTCTCCTTGTCTGTTTCAAGTAAAATTGAGATTCATTTGATGTCTGATCCCTCTGCCCCTTCCTTCATGGTTGTATACTTTTTCACATGTACCCCAATGATGAGATATAGTAAGTTTTACCCCTTCTTAATTTCTTCCCTAGTGTATTCCTTTTCTCTCTGAACTATCAAAATAGGACAATCCTATTTGTTCCTCCCACTCCATTTGTCTGTCTTATTTTTGTGACCCTTGAAGATTTTAATATTTTGAAAGAACTTGTCTCATTTTCCATTAGAAGAATGTAAAGACTTCATCATCCTATAACTCCTTCTAATTGCTCATATGCATTTATCATTCTAGGCTTCTCAACTCATGTTTTGCATTTCATAGTTTCTACTCAATCTGTCCTTTTCATCAAAATTGCTTGGAAAACCTCTATTACATTATAGGTTCCAATTCCATTATAGACTCTCTGATACAGAATCTGTTGCAGTCTTCCGTCTCAGCATTTCCCTCAGGATGTCCCTGGTTCAGGTGCTGTTTTGAATTTCTATCCTCTGCAGTATTGCTGGTCTTTGTATTAATGCAGGCTTCTGGATTATTCACCTGAGCACCAGCTAGCTTTCCTTCTGGGATGCCTTTTCCAGTATTTGTAGCTTCTGGCTATTTTTCTATCCAGCCCTGATTTAGATAAAGAAGCTTACTGGTGTTTTTCTTTTAATTTCATAATCATTACTCTAACTGGTACTTTTTTATCAGATGAGTGCTGGAATATATGTAGGAGAGCTGGGCTCACATTATGCCATGACTTTAAGAAGTTTATCTTCACTATTTCTTTCAATATTTATCCAGAAACGCATATTCATAACCTTAGTGTAATTATTGACTCTTTACATTACTCTCTTATTGACTCTATTATTGACTTTACCTTACTCTCATATCTAATCAGTTATCAGCCCTGTGAATTTGATTTCTATTATATCACTTGAATTAGGCTCTCCTCTTTTTTCCCCCGTCTTCCCTCACCCTACTACAAACCTTTCTGACAGCCAACTAGACGATTACAATAGACTTGCTGGTCTTCTCATCTTCACTGTAGCACTACTCAAGGCTATCCTCAATGCCTCCTTAAGGCTAATCTTTCTTATGTAAAGATATGATTATAGAAACATAGATAGACTATTTCAATAACCTCTCAATAAGTCTTCAATCTTTCTGAACTCCAAATCACTTTATGTGCTGCTACCAGAAAAATATTTCACTGCTCTTATTATCTCGCTCCCATGCTCAAAAAACTGTATTGGCTCCTCTTTTCCTTCCAAGGTCTTTAGCTTGGTATTTAAGGACCTAGAAAAATTAATTAACTTCAACCTAATTTTCAACCTTCTCTGTTACCATTTACACCTAATTTTTCCTAGGGAAACTTGCCCTAGTTTATGTTCTCACCAAATTGGGTTAATAATTGCCCAAGCTTGCCATGTTCTTTTCTGCTTCCATACATTTGTCTACGGTGTCATAGCTGGAATGTTTATATTCTTGTTTACTCCTTCTAACTATTAAAATCTTTCCCATATTCCAAGGTCCAGCTTAAATGATACCTTCTTCATTAAGTATTTGTTGATTCATCTTTTATCTCACCCCCAGAGATATAATTCCTTTTTGGTCAAGATTTCTCATAAGTACTTATGGATGATGGAGAGATGTGGGCTACATAACTGTGCAATTACATAGTTTAGTTCAGAACTTGTTGAATGATCAGCCCCAAAGAGTAGCACCAAAGTATTAATATCAACCTGGAGAGAAGTCTCTGGTTGAGTGCTTTAGGAATCTATCACTGTTCCTGTGCTATACGACATTTTTATCAATAACTTGGTTATGTATATCCCTATGACTTAGTATATTTATTAAATTTGAAGGTGCCACAAAATTGTATTTGCAGAAGATAATGAACATATTGGTTAAAAGTCAGAATCTGAAATATATATTGGTCTGCCAAAAAGACAGGCTAGATAGATTAAGATGAAAGTTAATAGGAATAAATATAGAATTCTACGAGTCGTTTCCAATACAGGGTGAGGAAGGTGTGGCTAAGCAACAACTGGTATTCAAAGACCTGAGGGCCTTAGAAGACTATATGCACAATATGAATCAACAATATAGCCTAGCAGCTAGAAAATAATGTGAGAATGTATGGAAAGTTGAAGTAAAATAGGTAGATAGTTTGCAGAAAAAAGGTGATAGTTCTGCTATATTGACACTACAAATGGAATATTGTATTCATTCTGGGAAGTACATTTTGGGAATTACATTGGCAAACTCTAGTATATCTAGAGGGAGATAATTAATATGGAAAAAAGTCTGAAAACCATGTCACATAAAGATTAATTGAAGATATTAGGGATGTTTTAATTTGGGAAAGAAAAGACTTAGGGAGAGACATGAAAACTGTCTTTAAGTATTATAAGACTTGTCACATAAAGGAGTTTTAAAATATTCTATTTAACCTGAGAAAATAGTTAGTAATGTAGAACAGTAGCTTTAGTATTGCTATAAAGAAAAAAAAATCCTAATAATTGCAGATCTCTAAAAGTATAATTATCATTCTTAAGTCGTGACCCACTTTTTGTGACCTCATTTGGAATTTTCTTATCAAAGACACTGGAATGGTTTGTCATTTCCTTCTCTAGCTTATTTTATATATGAGCAACTGGAGTGTTTCTCCCACCCATGATTATCAATTAATATCAACTGGTCAGCTTTTTGAAAAGGATATTTACTAAGACAGGATAGTTTAGTCAGACTACTTCATCCTGTAAAGATTATAATTAATTTATAATAAGTATTATATTTAAGAAAATTCATTAATAATAACTTACTTAAAAAGCAAGAGTAAAAATTGCTAACCCAGCCTGGTGGAGAGAAGAGAACGAGAGGGAGGAGTTACAGAGCTTATAAACAATAAGTGACCATGCAACGTGGTGGAGAGATTAAAAGGAATTCTGGGAAATACTGAAGAACTTCTGGAGGATGAAGTCCAGGGTCCAAAATTCTAATTAATATAATCCAAAACATCCCTAACTCCTTCTACCTCTCCCTTAAAAAATTCTGCAATATATTCTCCCACTAGGATATACAGAGTAGAGGGGAAAGTGGGTTCCAGCTTATGGAATATATATAGCAAAAGAGTCTAAAAGTCCTTTTGTTGGAGACTTCATGGTGCTCCCCATAGAATTCTCATTAGTATCTACTATGGTCCTTGGAAAGTCTTGAATCTACTACCTTTCCTCATCACATCATCTGTTTTGGGCTCCTGGTACAAAAATTGCTACCAACCATTGCTGTCCCAGGGACACTGTTGGAACATTTGATGAAAAATTCAGAAGTCATCTAACTTCCATCATTCACAATGTCCTCCTGCAATCAAAACTGAGGAGAGCTGGGGAGGGAGAGGTGTGTGAAGCTGAGACATTCCCCCTTCCCCCAAACAATTACTGCCCAGAACTTTAGCTAAAACACTCTTCTCTCCAGCACCAAGGATCAAGTCAGGTCCAAACTGATGTAATATTTTATGCACACAAGATATGAACAATCTGAATATATTTCCTATAAATTTCACTGTATTTAATCAAGGACTTTCCCCACACTTTCTCTAGAGCCTAGGGCTGATTGATTCAATAGAGAAGTGTTTGTTCTAACCTGGTTAAGTTATCAAAGCTTAGTATCTTGACATTTACTTTAAATGAGGTTAGGTGATTTCATTGATTTACTCAATTGCACCACATCCTTATAAACATATAGGTTCCATGCAGAAGATGATGGTTGAGCTTTGGATTTAAATGAAGAGAGGGATTCTCTGAGGTGAAAGTAAGGAGGGAGTGAGAATTTGGAATGGCTAATGGAAAAGCATGAAAATGGGAAATGAAATGTGTGTGTGGTGGGGGACATTTTGATTATAAAACAGAGTATAGGATGAGGAATAATGCCCAAGGAATGGAGAAGGAAGCACCAGACCAGTATGGTTGTACTACTGGCTACTCTCCAGTATCTTCCCAAATCTCTTATGCCTACCTTGCAGTGTGACTCACAAAGGACCAGTGAGCCCCAATGTCTTTACATCAGCATTAATTTTAGTACTGATCTCACCTTGGGGTGTTTTCTGTTTTCTGGCTTAGATGCAAAAGGAACTTCTAGAGCTTATTTCTTTTTTCTTTTGTTTTTTTCCTTTTATTTTTTATTTGTTTTTTATCTCTTTTTAAAATTTCATTTATTTATTTATTTGTTTGTTTATTAAATTTAGACTATTTTTCCCTAGTTGCATGATTCATGTTCTTTCCCTTCTCTTCTCCCTCCCCACTCCTGGAGCCAATGAGCACTTCCTCTGGGCTTTACATGTATCATTGTTCAGAAACTATTTCCATATTATTACTATTTGCAATAGAGTGATCATTTAAAGTCAGCATCCCTAATCGCATCCCCATTGACCCATGTGATCAATCATATGTTTTTCTTCTGCATTTCTACTCCCGCAGTTCTTTCTCTGGATGTGGATAGTGTTCTTTCTCATAAGTCTCTCAGAATTGTCCTGGGTCATTGCATTGCTGCTAGTAGAAAAGTCCATTACATTTGATTGTACCACAGTATATCAGTCTCTGTGTACAATGTTCTCCTGGTTCTGCTCTTTTCACTCTGCATCAAGTTCTGGAGGTCGTTCCAGTTCGCATGGAATTCTTCCAGTTCATTATTCCTTTCAGGACAATAATATTCCATCACCAACAGATACCACAATTTGTTCAGCCATTCTCCAATAAGGGACACCCTCTCATTTTCCAGTTTTTTGCCACCACAAAGAGAGCAGCTATAAATATTTTTGTACACGTATTTTTCCCTATTATCTCTTTGGGGTACAAAACCAACAGTGGTATGGCTGGATCAAAGGGCAGGCAGTCTTTTAAAGTCCTTTGAGCATAGTTCCAAATTGCAGTACAGAATGGTTGGATCAATTCACAAATCTACCAGCAATGTGCTAGTGTCCCAATTTAGCCACTTCCCTTCCAACATTTATTACTTTCCTTTGTTGTCATATTGGCCAATCTGCTGGGTATAAGGTGGTACCTAAGAGTTGTTTTGATTTGCATTTCTCTAATTATGAGAGATTTAGAACACTTTTCCATATGCTTATTTATAGTTTTGATTTCTTTATCTGAAAACTGCCTATTCATTTCCCTTACCCATTTATCTATTGGGGAATGGCTTGATTTTTTTGTACAATTGATTCAGTTCCTTATAAATTTGAGAAATTAGACATTTGTCTGAGGTTTTTGTTATAAAGGTTTTCCCCCCAATTTGTTGCTTCCCTTCTAATTTTGGTCACATTGGTTTTGTTTGTACAAAACCTTTTTAATTTAAAGTAATCATGATTATTCATTTTACATTTTATAATATTCTCTATCTCTTGCTTGGTTTTAAATTCTTTCCTTTCCCATAGATCTGACAGGTATACTATTCTATGTTCATCTAATTTACTTATAATTTCCTTCTTTATATTTAAGTCATTTACACGATTCTGAATTTATCTTGGTTAGGATGTAAGATGTTGAACTAAACTTAATCTCTCCCATACTGTTTTCCAATTTTCCCAGCAGTTTTTGTCAAATAGTGGGTTCATGTCCCAAAAGCTGGGATCTTTAGGTTTATCATACACTGTCTTGCTGAGGTCATTTGTCCCAAGTCTATTCCATTGATCCTCCCTTCTGTCTCTTAGCCAGTACCATATTTTTTTGATGATCACTGCTTTATAGAACAGTTTAAGATCTGGTACTGCTAGGCCCCCAACCTCCACATTTTTTTTTCATTAGTTCCCTTGATATTCTTGATCTTTTGTTCTTCCAAATGAACTTAGTTATAATTTTTTCTAATTCAGTAAAAAAGTTTCTTGGTAGTTTGATCGGTATGGCACTGAACAGGCAAATTAATTTGGGTAGGATTATCATTTTTATTATATTAGTTCATCCTACCCATGAGCAATTAATGTTTTTCCAATTATTTAGATCTAGTTTTAATGGTAAGAAAAGTGTTTTGTAGTTGTGTTCATATAATTCCTGTGTTTGTCTGGGCAAATAGATTCCTAAATATCTTATATTGCTAGAGCTTATTTCTGATATGTATACCCAGCTATGTCTTTCCCAACTCACATAAAATATTTGATTTTTCACCTTATACATGGTTTTGACTTAAGTAGATGCATATTCACTGATTTTGGCAATAATACTGAAACTCATTCCTAAAGGAGGACTAAAATGGCACAACTGCCAATAAAGTAAAAGCAACACTGAAAATTTTCAACCTCTTACACCTCAGAAAGGTGTAAAAGCAGTTTTAGACAGAAAGGTGGTGAGAGAGGGTTGTCTTTCAGTCATGTCCAACTCTTCATGATTTCATTTGGAGTTTTCTTGGCAAAGACAGTGGAGAGGTTTACCATTTCCTGCTCCAGCTCATTTTACAGATGAGGAAACTGAAACAAATAGGGTTAAATTATTTGCCTAAGGTCATATAGCTAGCAAATGTCTGAGGCCAGAGTTGAATTTAGGGAGATGTCTAATGCTCTATCTACTATCTTACCTAACTGCCCTGTGACGGGGTACTCAGTTTAATTCAATATTTATTCATTACTTCTTGTATATCATGTGTTAAAATAGTCCCTGCCCTCAAGAAGCTTATATTCTATTGGGGAATATAATAGCAATGCAAAGAAAATTGGGGAGAAGAACATGAATAATTTAGAAAACTAGGAAAGGCTTCAAAGAAGTAGCACCTAACCTCAGCCTTTAAAGGAAGAGAAGGATTCTGAGAGGTAGCAATGAGAAGGGAATCCATTCTATTTATGGTGGACACCTTGTGTGAATTCACAGAAGTGGAGAGGTAGAATATTGAATATGGGAAATGTTAGCACTCCAATTGGGCTTGAACATAATATGAGGCAAGTACCAGAGGAGCAAGGAAAGCAAAACAGAAAGATTGGAGATTACTGGACTTAGACTTGGTGTTTGTAGAATTCCAAGAAGGGTAAAGGAACACAGTTGCTATGTGTAGGCAGTTTTCTTGAGTAATCAGCAAATAAGTATAAATATTCAATGAAACTTGGGCAATAACACAAGCGTTTGGGGTATATACAAGACCAGTTGGGTGGGATGTGAGCATTCCTTAGAGCAGTTTCTGGCTTCCCTGGAGGGTTTTCAGCATGACCTCTATAGTAAGCTTTGGGTTAGGTAATTTCTAGCCACATAAAGCTAGGTTCAAGCAATAGTAATAAATAATAAAGTATTTTCTCTCTACGTTGGAAGGTTTAGATATCATCTAGTTCAATACCCTTACAGCCACAGCTTGCCTTTCTCACAACTTTCCCTAAGACCCTCCATTCTTGTAAGAACTTACTTCATCTAATAATAAAGTAGGCACACGAAGAAAACAATTAAGGGTTTAATATTGTGGTACTAGAAAGAACTAGAAGAAGCCACATTCTCATTTGTGCCCTTTGATCATACATGCAAATCAGATTTCATGGCAGCAAAGGTCACTATAGGAAAACTTTTACATTCATAAAAGATTTACAAGCCTCAGCTTAAGACCAAGGAAAAAATTCAATGTGATAAAACTCTAATGCAATAGTTTTTTAGAATACATCGTAACAGAATTTGACCTACCTATTAAAAAGATACACATTTGATTTCTTTCTTCCTAAAAAAGATCACACACAGGATCATAAGTTTAGATCTAATAGAAAAGTTGAGGTTATCTAGTCTAACTTCTTCATTTTATATGTGCAATAACTGAAGCCCAGAGAGTAGGCTTGCCTGCTTGTACAATTAGGTGACTTGTCCATGGTCACACAAGTTGTAAGTCAAAAGCTGTATGGACAGGCCTAGAGAGGGGAGGTCCTAGGTTCAAATCTGTCCTCAGATGCTTTCTAGCTATATGACCTTGGGCAAGTCACTTAACCTCCATTGCCTAGAACCAATATATAGTTTTGATTCTAAAATGGAAAATAAAGATTAAAAATTTTTTTTTTGTTTAGGATATTTTTCCATGGTTTCATGATGCATGATTCTCCCCCTGCTCCACACTCTTTCCTCTCCACTCCTGAAGCTGACCAGCAGTCCCACTGGGTTATACATGTATCATTGTTCATCAAAACCTATTTTCCATGTTATTCATATTTGCAGCAAAGTGATCCTTTAACATCAAAAGCCTAATCATATCCCTATCGAACTACGTGAGTGTGTGATCAATCATATGTTTTTCTTCTGCAATGAAGATTTTTTAAAAAGCGATACGGGACATTACGGGTAATCAATCCAACTTCCTCATTTTACCGATGAAGGAATAGAGATAGAATTGGAATTTTTCATCTGCAAACACAGAGTGCTTGAATTCAAACCAGGTCTCTGGACTCCAAGTTCAATGTTCTTTTCACACCACATCCTTTTTTATTGCTTTTAAATTTTTTTTGATTAATCATCAAGAAGGAACTGAACTAGAAAACATGCATTTATTAAGGATCTACAACTAAAATGGAGGTTTTTTTCCCGTAAGAGTTTATTTGGTGATTCTGTGCTATCAACAGCTAAGCGTCATAGGATAATTCATTCTCCCATTCTTAATCAGATCATTAAAAGGAAGGAACATTTATTTAGTCGGAGGAGTTGTTTTCGTTGAGCAGATGGGACTAGCTGGGAAGGCCAGAAGGGAAGAAGGGAAAAGGGAAAAATTTTGCAGAGGCATTGTTTGGGTCTTCATCTCTTCTTTCCCTAATTGTCCTATTCATTCAGTGTCTTCAGATTCCTGCCACCTCACCTCCTGCTCTCTCTCTCCCAAGAGAATATAAAGGGCTTTGTTCTTCCAACTCTTTTCTCCCTATAACCTTCAATGTCCTGCCTTTTGACATGTCATTTTAGGATTGAAAATTTGCTCATAAAAAAACAAGAGTAAATAGACTGGTTATGGTTTGCAAAGCATTTTACAAATATTATCTCATTTGATCCTCTGGGATCAACTCTGGGAGTTAGGTGCTATTATTATCTCCATTTCACAGATGAGGAAATTGGGGTAAACAGAGGTTATTACTGGCCAAGAGTCATGAAGCTAATAAGTGTCTGATGCTGGATTTGAATTTATCTTCCTGATTTAAATGCCAAATGTTGGAGATAATAAAGATCCAGTTGCTGGAATTTATTGAGTATGGAAAATACTTACACTTTAGGAAAATCATGTTGAAATCATTGTGGAGAATGAATTAAAGTAGGCAGAGCTTTGAGATAGGGAGACCAAATAAGAATCCCATTTCAATAGTAGAGGGCAGAGAGAATTTAAGGTGTTGGCATGGTGAGTAAAGAGAAGAGGGTATTTGTGAAAGAAAATGCTTGAAGTACTTAGGGCAAGGGGTGGAAGGAGGGTGAGGAGAAGGGAGAGAATGGGCAGAAACCTTTAGCTCAGATTAAGGAATAGAAAGCAATTTAAAATGGGAGATACATTCAGAAATCTGAATAAATATACATGAATGAATTTTTTTCTTCCTCTAGTTTTTTGGGGGGTTTAGAAATTTACTTCACTGTTCATTCTTAACCTGAATTTTTTTTAGAAATGTATTTGAATGCTTGAATTTTAATGTAATTGATTTCCTTTGTAACCCTATGTGTTTTATTTTAGGCATTTAAAAACTTACTCTGAGAAGTTTCTCATAGGCTTTACCAGACTCACAAAAGTTAAGGACCTCTAGTCTCAGGCACCTAGTTGGAATTCTCATTTGCTAGATGGTACTTTGAAATCTCAAGATCCATAAACCTATTTTGTCACTGTTCTAGATATTATTGAGATTTATATGAACATAGTTTTAGAATCTTAGAGAATATCTAGTTTACCTCCCTTCTTTTTAAAAATAATATTTAATTTTTCCCTCAATTACTATAAAAGCAATTTTTAAATTTTGTTGTTTTTTAAATTGAGTCAGATTCTTTCCCTTCCTTCCCTCCATCCCTTCTCCCCTCCCTGTGACAGCAATTAATCTGATGTATGTGTGCAATAATGCAAAACATTTTTCCATCATAGTCTCACTTTCTTTATTTTACAGATGAAGGAAGCTGAGATCCAGGGAATTAAAATGATTTGGCAACCTCACACAGGTAGAATGGAAGTAGTAGAAGAGATAGGATTCTAACAAAGACCCTCTGACTCAAATCTAATTAGTGCTCTTTCAACTATGCCATGCCACTTGTGGGCAGTAGCAAGTAATTCACCTAAATTCCCAGACTTTCTCAGGGTGACTCCTCCTATGGGAGCTCCTAAGCCCTATTCTCTTGGAGTCACGGTTGTTGTTCAGTCCTCTCCACTCTTTGTGACCCCGCGGGGACCATATTATTTTCTTGGCAAAGATACTGGAGTGGTTTTCCATTTCCTTCTCCAGCAGACAAAAGCAAATGGGGTTAAATGACTTTCCCGGGCCACACAGCTGGGGTTTGAGGCAGGATTTTCATTCAAGTCTTCTTGACTCCAGGCCCATCTCTCCAACCACTGAGCAACCAAGCCACCGAGCTGCCTCCCAAGTGTCAGGGATCCCCATGTAAAAAGGCTGCCAATCTGAAATAATTTTACTTCCCAACATCCTATCTTTTTCATGACCACATCTAAGACCTCTTAGGCTTAAGAAAGGATATTTATTTATTTGCATTTCTTTAAAAGAGAGAAAGTACAACTTCAGAAATGATATAAACTATCTAGTAGAGATTAGTTGGCTCTCTCAGCTTACCAATATAGCCTGTTTGACAATAAATCCTCAGATGATTCTTCAAACCAGCCCTTAATCATTTGGGCCCTGGGTCCTGTAATAGGAAATAGATTTTAAAAGTAGGAAAGCAGATTTAGCAGGCAGGCTAGGGGGAAAACCTTGGGGGTCCCCCATGCTCAGTTGTCCCAATCTCCTCTGTTCCTGCTCTTTACAAGAATGGCCTCTTTATCTTCAGAACAGCCCCTATAGACCTGGCACTCTGGGCAGAGTTTATTTGTCTAATTCTAATTATTTAATTAATTAAATCCCAGCTTTACTTGTTGGAGGCTTCTGGGCAAACTTCTGGGCAAATCCATTCATGTATTCCTCTTACTAACTAGTTTGCTCAGTAAGCAAAGGAAACATGCCATGGAAGAAATACAATCTCAAAAAGTCAGGGCTGGAAAGGAGTAGCCCAACTCGGTTGCTTTATGGATAAGGGAATTGAGAACCAGAGAGGGGAAGTAATTCAACCAAATCATTGAGCTAGTAAATGACAGAACTGGGTTTAAAACCCAGGCCTTCTGCCTCTTCAATCCAGTATCCTTTTCTGCTATGTCAGAAAACAGGTGAAAAATTCATTACCAAACAAATCCAAAAGAGGTAAAAAAAAATACTTGTTACTCCAAATATTATTTTTTATGAAACCAACAACCTGAAAGAACTCTATCTTGGAGAATGATATAGTTCCAGATACAATAACTACCATGTTGGTTCAAATAAAGACAAGTCTTTTATTCCTAATTCCCAAAGTCTAGCTTGTATAGAAATTGAGCATGGCCTATAATTATCTTAGTGCCATTGGTAGAAATGTTGTTCATGCTCAGATTTAGGGGAAATAGCATCTTAAGAATCTCATCCATGATTTTTAAAAAATGCTGCCTTTTAAATGTAATGAATGGTAGTGAAGAGGAATGATTGTGGAGATCAGGGCAATTCAAGTCAAAAACACATTTATGAAGTGTCCTATTATGGCAAAATGTCATACCAGGTGCTAGACATACCAAAACAAAAATGCTACAGACCTGCCCTCAAGAGAACAACAAAATTTATAAAGGTAAAAAAAAGAGAAGTGGTGATGAAAGGGAATAAAACAGCAAATTCATGTAAAACTAAAAGATTCATGGAAACATTTTTCAGAGTGAACATATTTTATATAGTTACTTGGGGCAACACAAAATATTTAAATCATGCATCCATTGAAGTATCTAAATATTTTAAAGTAATTTTTTAGCCTATTTCTTTCCATTTCAAAGAATTCTCTCATTTTAGGAGTGTGCTCTCTATATATTTATATGCTCTGTCATAATAAATGCCTAAATAGTTGTGAAAATAGGACTGACCTGAATAAGTATGGAATCTGAGGGCTTAAATTGTTGGCTCCCTCTCCAGCAAGCTAAGATTAGACTTCACAAATCTTGTTATTCTGTGTTTAGCAGCCATTTCATTTCTGACCATCTGACTTGGATTTGGAGAACTTTAATGATTAAATGCTGATATCTCAAAATTTATTAAAAGAAAAAGTAAGGAAAAACCTTACCTAATAATTCTGACACAAAATAACATTGTCCTGCTCTTCTTAAACTTGAATTTAAGAGGAAAATCATCAAAGTATAATTAAGACCGTATAATGTCTTCATCAGAATGTCTAAAGTACAAATGGAACATATTTTCACTCTATTTTCTTTCTTCTTCTTTTTAAAAAAAAATACAACCATATTCTTACGTCTACGGAACGTTTCAGATGTCTGCTTCCAAAAGAAACTAACATTTATATAAAGTCCAAATGCAAATATTTTAGTCCAAAATTGTTCTTTCACTAAAAATATGCTTCTATTTTGGGTCAGCTTTCCTGAATAATGTGGTTTTGTTTTTTAAATACCCTTTTGTTTTTTAAATCAAGAAAGTAGCTAAATAGTTTGAAGGAACCTAGAAAGAAGACCAGGAAAGAGAGACTAAATTTTTTCCCCCTACTATATGCTTTACTAATCTGGACTGAATATCTAAGGTATTTCATTAACATTGTGTATTGTATACTTGTACCGTGATTATCATCTCATTTTGTCGCCTCAGAAAAATCTGACAGGCATCTCTGTAGTTGCCCTGGTTATAGCCTCAGCCTACAAGCCCACTGGCCAGGTGCAAGGACAATGGCTGTCTATTAATTTCACCACACCAGCTGTTATCCCCAGCATGCTCAGTGTCTGGGCCTTGATGATGAGAACTCGGTTATAGAAGCATTGAGGTTACTTTTAATTTTTTTCCCTTTTTTTGTAAAGACTAATCTTTTTCTTTTTTCTTTGAAATAATTCTTAGCAGGCTAGCAGATTTCATCAATTTTACACTTTATACAGATGAGGTAGAGTCTAAGAAAACAAATTTTAAAGCCCAGAGCTCAAACTAACAAGTCTGAAAACATTTTATCCAAATCCTTATCTTTAGATAACCAAGGAAAGTGCAGTTCTCTGATCTTTTAAAATATATTTCTGCTGTGCTATTTCATTCTTGTCTGCAATGCAGTTCTTTTACAAAAAGCATCCTAGAACTGACAGCATAAGGACTAGGCAAAATAGGAAATGGAAAAGAATATTTCAGTTATGTGAAATTGAGTAAACAATTTAACCTTTCTGGGACTCTGTTTCCCAAATCTGTAAAATGAGGGAATTAGACTAGATTAGTGTTTTTGTGATGATTAAAAATTCTAAGAGACTAGGATCCAGGAAAGAAAATCAATTTATTGCTCAGGCTAGCAATAACCAATAAAATAATTTGTCAATGATGCCTCTTAATTATCAAAGACAAATTCATTTAGCATCTTGAGTCATTAAATACAATTTTAGAATTTATTTAGCCCTCCCTAAGATACTAATTGGCGGATAACTAATGAGGGAATGGGCCAATATTCTCCAGTCCCTCCCTAATTCCTCTCATGAAGATGGGAAAATCACATCTCTGATCATAGGATTCTAATATCTAGATGAAGAAATTGGGTTATGCCTGCTTAAGAGTGACCCTCACCATTCACCCCAATGAGAGGCCCAAGAACATTACCATGCTGCCTCCCAGACATACTTGGTCTAAGCTACTTCTTATTTTCCAGACAAGATGGGACTTACCATCTCAATCTCAACTCACCCCAATTTTAGAAGGCACTCTGGAACAGGGAATGTGAGAGCATGCCAGGACAAAGGGATGCAGAAAGAAGCTTGAAAAATATCAAGCCCTATAAAAATACATTCAAAGGAGCATTATTTAGAAATAAAAAATGATAGGGTTAAGAATAATTTTTCTCATGCACTTATGTCTTTTCTTTCCTTTAAACTATAACTCTACTTTCTTTTAAAACTTTGTTCCTCCAAGAAGTCTTCCTAAATTAATCTTGACGAGTTCTAATCCTTCCTTTAGCACACATATAACCCATCCTCATGCATATACATATAAATATGTACATCTTCTGTACCTCAGCAGTTAATCTTGTCTGTAACCCTTGTGTGAGAGACTTTCTTGACAAGAAGGACTTAGTGACACTCCAGAGGACTATCTCCCTTGCCTTGGCTGGTATATCCCAACCAAGAAAACCAAAGAAATATGTCTATATGATAGCTCCTGGTATATTGAGACTAAAAATTTTACCTGAAAACATATAGTTTATAATATTATAGAATAATAACAAACACAGAGAACCATCTTTCAAAAAACCTATCATTTCAATAGATTTTACTATCCCAAATACAAGGTTTATTTTTTCCAATGTAGTCCCTCAAGTTAAAAGAAATCTTGGTTCCTGCCTCACCCTGATCAATGAAACAAATTCAGGAAAAGAAAGCTAAGAGGATTTTATTAACACACCAAAGCAACTCCATTGGGGAGGGTGGCCAAGATTCAAAATTCTACTGCTGCATTTTTTATAAACCTTTATTAATATTCATTTTTAACCTGTTTACATACTTTATGCCCCTACTTTCCCCTTCACCCCCCCCGCTCTCCTCCCACCCATGGCCGACGCACATTTCCACTGGTTGTAACTTGTGTCCTTGTTCAGGGCCTATTTCCAAATTGTTGTTAGTTGCATTGGTGTGGTCGTTTCGAGTCTACATCCCCAATCATGTCCTCCTCAGCCCCTGCATTCAAGCAATTGTTTGTCTTCTATGTTTCCTCTCCTGCAGTCCTTCCTCTGAATGTGGGTAGCATCTTTACCATAAATCCCTCAGAATTGTCCTGGGTCATTGCATTGCTGCTGGTACAGAGGTCCATTACATTCAATTTTACCACAGTATATCAGTCTCTGTGTA
>NC_058133.1:397735906-397765458 GCF_016433145.1 Gracilinanus agilis | reverse complement strand
GTGTAAAAGTTGTCGTGTGTTCCAGAGTTTTTCTTGATAATCTTTTTCTTCTGGGGTTCTTGGCTTGCCATTGTTAGCCCCACCCCTTTTCAGCTTTGTCTTCACACTCAGGGTCTGCCTGCGCTTTCTAAGCTCCTGGGGGCTCTGGTCTCCTTGTCCTCGGGGTCAGGCCTTCTGGTAGTCCCCAGTTTGCCCCTCTGCCCGAGGCTCCTTCAGCAGTCTCAGAGGCTGCTTCCACAGCTGCGCTCCCATCTGCACTGGGTCCTTACTCTAGTTCCTAGCCTGTGCTGGAGATCTTCATTCGCGCCTAGGGCACTGCCTTCACCCACGCAGATGCTTGGGAAAGTCCATGCGCTTGAGACCTTTATTCGCTTCTGAGGCGTTGCCTTCACCCGCGCAGACACTCGGGAAAGTCTCTGCGTTAGTGCTCTTTGTCCACGCCCGAGGAGATGCTCAGGAAAGTCTGTGTGCAACCCCCAGCCACTTGGGGTCCCTCGTCTTGCAGCACACAGGTACAAGCCCTGGGGCTGCTAGTGATTTACTGGTTGCCCCAATCCTGTTTTCACTCTTGTGCATTGGCCTTGGCATTGTGCGAGGTGTGTGGTGTGTGTGGGGGGGTGGAGGGGCTTCTTACTCTCGCATTTTAGTGAGAGCTGTTTCACCCCTTTATAGCGTGGAAATGCCCCGATTCTGTGTAACTTCAAAGCTGCGCCCTGTTGTGGGATTCCTTTGTTCGTCTGAGTTCGTTTTTATGTCCTCTGGAGGAGTCCTGTATGCTTTGGTTAGGAGAGAACAAGCAGCTGCTCCTTACTCTGCCACCATCTTAACCGGAAGTGTCCATTTCTCTCTATTGCTGCATTTTTATAGACTAAAGTAAACAATTTCCTGAGGACAGTTAAGGGATTCAGTGGATAGAATGCCAGCCTTGGAGTCAGGAAGATCGTCTTCCTGACTTCAAATTTGACAGCAGACAGTTATTAGCTCTGTGACCCCAGACAAGTCACTTAACCCTCTTTGCCTCAGTTTTTTCATCTGTGAAATAAGCTGAAGAAGAAAATGGCCAAACACTCCAATATGTTTGCCAAGAAAACTCAAAATGAGGTCCTAAAGAGTGAGACACAACTGAACAACAACAAAAAACAACTTCCAGATAGGGGCAAAAGTATGTTGTTTGATATATGTAATCAATGAGGAGATGGCATTAAAGCTCTCTTACTATAGAATTGTAAGGAGATGGCATTATTGGGCATGTGGACTACCATCTCCTACAGGCTGACTGCATGCCTGTACCTAAAGTCTAAACGACTGATTCTCCAAAAGAAGCTGACCTTGCATACTTGCAGCCCTGGGCAGAGAACTCTGGGGGCTACTCTAATTCTTTGCTGGTGGCTCTAGCCTAGGGTGGCTAGCTCACTCCACAGATCCCCATTGCTCCAAGAAAGTGGATTAAGGTGCTGTCCATTCACTGCTGCCTTCTTCAGGTGGCTTATTTGACATTTCTCTGTTGTTTTTTCAGTGGGAAATAGGTTTTTTGGCTATATTTCAATTCTTCAAAGGATCTATCATCTTATTCAATTGGGTATGCCCTTCAGTTGTACAATTTGTACCCCAGTTTATTCTTGGAGAATCTCCCTATATAAAGTCTTTGATACCTTAGACAATACACATCTTCTTGTGCAGTTCTTCTCATGACATTTATTCAGTATGTCATCCTGGGAAAATCAATTAACCTCTTTGGCTTCAATTTCCTCATATGTAAAATGAGGGAGTTGGATTAGATGAATTTTTGAAGTCTCTTCTAGCTCTGAATATATGATCTTATATTTTTCTTTTCTCCCACAAATTCTCCAAAATAAGCCACCCAACACACTGAAAGCCTTCCACTAGCCTTTTAACATTCTGGGTATGCCTGTTTGGGGACCTAGTCAATGTAAGATTTTATTTTGTTTGATTGTTGCAAGGATTTTATTTTTCTCTTTCTTTCCCCCCATTGGTTGAGGATGAAGTGGGAGACAGAAAATATATTTTTGTTCAATGGTAAAAAATTAATTAAAAAAACCCCATTCTATGTATGCCAGTGTAGCATTCCAGCCATCTTTCTCTTGATATGTGACTAACTCACCTCCCTTTCTGATCATATAGTTCCTGAATGATATCTTTTAGAAACCAAGACAAAATTAAAATAAAATCCTCTCTTTGTTGAAGCTATTTCCTCTCTGTTTTGGATGCTGTCTTTGCTACCAAAAGGAAAAGAACTTTAAGGATTCTACTAGAAAGGTAAGATTTGCATTTTGACCTATATGATTATAAAACATCACATCTCTAGTGATAGCAGCATAGTCCCAGACCAGGCACTTTCTTTCAATGAGTCTAATCTTTTTCACTCCAAATTTTGTCAGCCTTTGAACTTAGAGAAACTTTTCTAGAAGTAGGATTTCCTTTCTATGCTCCAGTTTCATCAAAGTTCCTATTTCTAACTCTAGGTGCCTTGAGGCAGGTAGGTAGCTCAGTAGATAGAGAGATAGACCTAAAAGCAGGAGGTCCTGAATTGAAATCTGGCCTCAGACACTTCCTAGCTGTGTAACCCTGGGCAAGTCATTTAACTTTCGTTGCCTAGCCCTTTCCACTCTTCTGCCTTGGAACCAATACAAAGTATTAATTCTAAGATGGAAGGTAAGGGTTTAAAAAAAAACTCTAGGTGTCAATACTGTTATAAAAAATCATCATGTCCTTTTTGCCCTTCTCTATCACTAGAATGTGTGTTCTTTACCCTAAAGAATACTTTCCATTTCTTCAGGCACCTAAAAAGTGTTGAATTGTTCCTCAAAGAGCTCTCTTAATCACTTTGGTAGAATTATTCAAGCTACCTACAAATGATAAAAGTATATGCAAATTACAAACACTGTCTAAGGCGGAGGACTATGTTTTGAGAAGTTTTAAGGCATGGATGCCCTCAGACTGACATAATTTTCCTAAGACAACTCAGTGAGACAGGAGAAAGAAGCAGAATCTAAGTTTTGGGTTATTATAGTTATACTGGCTCATATAGACCAGGTTCCATCTTGGAACTTTCTGTATATAATTACATATTATATACTGTATATACATACATATATATATGTATGTGTGTGTATATATACATACATATATATATGTATGTGTATGTATATATATATCGGCTTATACTCCCAATGAGAATTTCCCCTGAGAACAACAGAATTTAACTTGTCTCTCTTCCCCCAAAAAATGGGGAGAAGGAGAAGAAATACTTATTAGCTCCTATGCAAGCACTCAGAAAAAAAAATTTCAAATATAGGATAGATTTCTAAAGATAGATAAATATTCTAATTTTTAAAAAGCATTAAATACTTGAACACATAGACAAGGTACTCCTTTTTACCTTCCCTAAGGAAGAGCAGTAGAAAGGGGGATTGATAACTTTTCCTTTCCTTTTAATCCCACCCCAAATTAAAAGCCACAAGGAAGAAAAAAAAAACCACACAGTTATGATGGAATTAGCTCTAACTGGCTCATGAGAGCTGATTGTCTGATTTTCCTAGTGTATAATTAGAATTTTCTCCCCAGAACTGTCTTTCCCAGCTTCCCATTTTCCTTCTCACATTAGTCCTTACACTTTGAAGATAAAGTTGTGAGTATAGCTCCTCCCTCTCTTTCTCTCTGCTCCCGGGAAGGCAGTTTTGGAAGTTGGGTGAGAGCCAGGCAGGAAAATTTTACCCACGTGTTTTCACTCAGGCTTTTTTTACTTTTGTTCTGTTATCTCTTTTACTTCAAGTGATTACTAAAAAATTTTATAAAATATAATACTTGGAGTTATTAATATTAATTTAAACCTTACAATAGTGAATATTTAGACCTTGGAAATTAGCAAATGCCACAAACCAGGGCTTGTTTTATTATTTCATTGATTGTCTTTACTTAATAAAGTGATGGAGGAAATGTTGATAATGTAGATTAAACTTAAAAGTGTGTTGTTGAACATGACTGTCCCCCTTCCCCCCCACAATGAGCTGGTTGTTCAATGAAATCAATTATTTAAAAAACATTTTATTTGTTAAATATTTACCACCATACCTCCGCTTGTAACAAATATACAGTCAAGAGAAACAGATTCAAAAGTAGCCATATCCAAAAATGTGTCTTTTTTTGCACCTTCATTCTATCACAGAAGATAACATTCTCCATTATAGGACCTCTAAGCAATGAGCAATTAATGTTTCTCTAATTATTTAGGTCTGACTTTATTTCTTCAAAAAGTGTTTTATAGTTAAATTCATATAGTCTTTGTGTGAATCTTGCTGTTAAGGGTAAACATGTTGCTGTTATTCAGTTGTTCAGTTGTTTCAGTTGTGTCAGACTCTTGGTGACCCTATTTAGCATTTTCTTGGCAAAGATATTGGCATGATTTGTCATGTCCTTCTCCAGCCCATTTCACAGACGAAGAAATTTAAGTAAGTAGGATTAAGTGACTTGCCCAGGATTACACAGCTAGTAAGTGTTCTTTGATTTATTCATTTCTATATCTTTTGTTTCTCACCTGGGACTTTATGGTAGCAGATAGCTCCCTGAGCAGTGCTTTGGAGTGAAATGGTTGGACCTACTCAATCTTACCCTGGAACTCTTAGGGCCCCCTGAATCTTTGAGTTTCAGTGCCATGAAACTTTTTTTATAAGCTCAATTATTTTTAAATTATATTATTTGTTAAATATTTATGGAGGGTATCTGGAGAACAAAACAAAACATTATCTACTATCTAGATGTTTGAAACCTGGTAGCTGAATGCTCATTTGTAGCATAGTTATTTTAATTTATCCTAGATCTTCAAAGTCATTTATGATCATTTAGGACAGAATTCTTAGGAGCCTTAGAACTAGAGGGGCGCTTGGCTTGCCCCATTCTAAGTGCCACCATGTTGTAATGCTAATTACTAGAACTTCCAACTTTGGGGTTCTTGCTCTCCCCACAGGATTTCTCAGAAAAACCCTCCACTCTTGATGTCTTTGGACACAGAGAATTCATTGCAAGCTACATGTGTCCACGTTCCATCTCTGGTCTTTTTGTGAGGCTGTTAGCTTGTCTATAGTGGCAGTGGCTTTTGTCATGGTATCCTTTTCTATTGCTCATGGGTGACTGTCTGGCTTTTGGTGAAATTCTGGAGTAGAAGAAGTAACGTGCTATAGCTTATCATTGGATTTCTTGATCATCATTTGGTCTGGTTTGAATTTCAGGTTTTTGCAAAAGTGGGTATATGGGAGTTAAATGACCTATTTTCATTCTGGCAGCTGTCTTATTCTGAACTTTAGACTCTATTAAAGGTTAAGCTGAAAAGTCAGGTTTAAGTGATTGAACTAGCTATGAATTTGAATCTTATGCCAAAACAAAGGCCTCATTTGTCGGGTAAGGTGGACTCAAGCAGGCAAATTAACACCTTGTCTAGAGAATTCACATCTTGTCAAAGACACACATAAGAGGCTTATGTTTTAGGAGAGTTTCTCCTGGGGAGTCCTAGGCACACCTGCTATATATATCCCAGCACCTGCTACATATATTTTTTACATTTGTTTTTCTGTGTGTGTCCATAAAAGTAGATTGAGAAATTATAGTTCTATCATATGTGGAAATTGATGTGTAAATGGCCTTGATCTTCCCTGCCTAAACTGAAGCAATCAATTAGGGCTTTGTTAAAATTAACTAAAGGTTAAAAATACTCTGAAAATGGTCTAGTTAGAAATGCTAAAGTGCCTCTGATTTCTGATAAGCAGAACAAACTAATAAAAAAACCTTTTAAGAAAGTTGTGAAATATTTTGGCAGCTTACTTTGTTAAAGCAGAACTATTTCTAGCTGGGGATATATTTGCATACTGAATCAAGGCTGGCTGTCTTAATGGTTTCAAAATATCCAAACTAATTCTCATTATCTGGACAAGGCTAATCTGTCCATTTCAGTGCAACAAGTGTAGAGGACAAGTCCACAGACTCCATTTGCAATATGAGATGGGCTGGGAAAGCTTCACTAATTTGAAGGGAAAAATCTCTAGAAAATATCCCCCAGAAGGCTGAGCATGAATCCACAATATAATCATATCACTAGGCAAAGACTGACCTCATAATAATGTTTTCTAGCAAAGGAGGTTTGGAAATGGAGCTGAGAAACCCACAGAGTGGTGTGGAATGCAGAGACATCAAAGAAACAGGGCAGCTAGGTGATTCAGTGGATTGAGAGCCAGGCTTAGAGTTCAAATTTGACTTTATACATTTTCTGGCTATATAACTGTGGGCAAATCACTTAATCCCCATACCCTAGTCATTTCTGCTTTTCTGTCTTGAAACTAATACACAGTATTGGCTCTAAGTTGAAAGGTAATGGTTTAAAAAAATAAAGTCAAGGAAAAATGATGGGTGTCATTGCTGGCAATGATGTCCATCAAGATCAAGGTGACTACAAAACCACAGTGAGAACTGTTGGTCATTCTTCTGCCTGCTCAGAAAGACATTAAGATTATGGACCATAGCACAGGCAAAATATTCACCCCTCGGCCTAAGGGTAAAGTGAACTGCTAGAAAGATTCAATTATAACTCTGCTGAAGGTTAAGGCCATTCTTTCATGTATTAATACATGAGATGTTTTTCTATTTGATTGCACTTTCTTGTTTATAATGCTTCACATTTAAATTATGTTTAATAATTTCATGTATTTAACTATTTTTTTCTATAATGTTTGCCTCTGATATGTCTAACACTAGAGTAATAGCTCAGGTGGTGGCTCTACCCATAGTTTTATTGGTTATAACCCCAAAATGTCATGATGATAGAATGGGAGTTTCTGTTTAACTGCTAGCCTAGCACCAACAGGGTACATAATGCTTTCCTAAGGACCATGAAGAAGACCAAAGGTAGGGCAGACATGGTCATGGTCTTAGAAGATCTTGCAATCTCACTAGTACCCTATGAAGAAAACACTATAAAATCATGTTCACGTGTTCTTATTTTTCTTTTTTATCTTATTTTTTTTAAACCCTTACCTCTTGTTTTAGAATCAATACTGTGTAGTGGTTCTAAGGCAGAAGAGTGTTAAGGGCTAGGCAATGGGGGTTAAGTGATTTGCCCAGGGTCACACAGCTAGGAAGTGTCTGGGGTCAAATTTGAACCCAGAACCTCCTGTCTCTGGGTCTCAATCCACTGAGCCATCTAGCCGTCCCCTCAAATGTTCTGATCAAGATGTATTTGGGGGGAGATCTATGCTATCGTCGTAAATTAATTTTGAAACTTCAACTAGGAAAAAATAAGGTGCTTGTCATTTTAAGAAAATAAGTCTTTGATTAAACCCAAGTTAAAAAAAACTGGAACTAGGCAGAAGGTATGCATGTTAGGAGTTAAGAATGAGTGAAAAAGCATATGTCTGAGCAGGGGAGAGAATACCAGGAAAACTGGCTGATGAAACACTTATAATCTATGCTTAAATTAAAGCTGCAAAGGCCTCAGAGAGGAAGAGGAACAAAGAAAGGAGGAAATGTTTAACTGGAGGATTATTTTTCTTCTGAAAAAATTTAAGAGACAGAGAAAGTATTAAAAAAATCTATAGATTTTTGGTTGTTTTGTTTTTCCTTTTTTCCTTCTAGAGATTTTCATATCTTTAACAAAGTTACAAACTCATTCCAAATTCCTCTGGACTTTCCTTAAAATATAATCTTGAAGCATTTTGTATTTGTGTCCCCAAAGGCCTTCCTGGCATCAGCAGCTTCTCTGTAATCTCCTATCACGTCTCCAGACATAGAAACAGTCTTGTGAATCCTAAAAGAGAAGAACTTGGGGTTTCTCTTCATGGAAAAAAAGCAGGAAAGCTCTTCAGTCCTCACTCCCTTCCTGGCTCGGTCTGAACAAAGATCACAGGAAATATGGCATGATCTAGAGATCTCTTTCATGGCTCTTGCCCCCATTTCCACGTAATAGGTTAGATTCAATGAACCCTAAGATCTATTCCAGATATAGGATTTGAGTTCTCATTTCTAATGACTCACTGATATTTCACTGAATTCTGAATCTTCTCCCTCTGACATGAAAAAGGGCTGGTATGTTCAAGAACTTAGAAAAAGATGTGAATAAGCTGTGTGTGCAGAATTGAAACAGAAACTGTAAGTAATGATTAAATGAGAAGTTCCTTCCTTCCTACCATGTATAAGCTCAGTCATCTGAAATGCCCAATGGTTGGCCCAACTCCTTTCTTCTCGCAGCCTAAATGCTAATTTAACACTAGCAATGGAAATCATCTTCCATCACATTTAGGTCACTCTGTCAAGGTCTATCTCGTTGTTGAGATCAGTGCCACAATCAGATTGAGAGCCAAGTAATTGGTGACAAACAATTCATTTCAATAATATTTTCTACTAAGCGCCTGTGATGAAGAGCCTCCATTTCTGTGAGTGTTCAGAATCAAAGAAGAGTTGACCGTGGAACCAATACATAGTAGTGATTCTAAGATAGAAGATAATGGTTTAATAAAAAGAAAAAAGTTATTCTATGCATCAAAACCTAAACATGCCTCTGACTCACATCATTACTTTTAGTTCTTCCCTCTGAGGCCAAGCAGAAAAAATCTAATCCCTCTTCCAAATGATAGACCTTCAAGTGCTTGAAGGCATCAATCTTGTGGTTCTTTCCCCACCCCTATCCCCCAAATCTTCTCTACCTCAAGCTATTTCTAGTTCCTTCAAAGGAACTCCATTTTACACCAGGCACTCCTCTCTGGTATTTACTATCTTTTCCATACTAAAATGTGGCAACCTGAACTGAAGTCAATATTCCAAATATGATCCAACCAGAGGAGGATACAGCAGGATTATCAAATTCCTAGTCCTGGATTCAATTCTTAGTAATTGAATTTAATTTTAATTAGCCTGAAATCTTCTTAATGGAAAACTATTAAGTGGTTAGAATTAAATTTTGCACTTATTATTACATCCAGTTAATCCTAAATCTGTTTCCAGATTTAGGAATAGTATGACCTTAAGATCTTTCTAGTCACTTTTCCCTTCTACTGATCAGAGCATAGTGATCTGAAATGCCTACCACCAGTGTTTTTTATATTATAACAATCGTTTAATTTATCAATCATTTATTTATCTATTCATTCATTAATTTATCCATTTATTTATTATTCATTCATTTCGTTGAATCTCCCTTTCTAATCTACATTCTGAAAGGCACAAGAACTTTGACCTGCTCTGTTCCTAACCTGGACCAATTTGCCCTTCCTTTGGAAATCTGTTGGCCCCTGTTCCTGGGGTCACTCTATATTTATGCTGGATACCATGCAAATACTGGATCATCTTAGCCCACTGAAGCTCAGAACTCCCCAGACCAAGGGATCTCCCCTCAGCCTCCCTGATAACATGGATTTCAGGTACATGTCATCATGCTTAGTGTACAACATTAATTATTAAACATCCACTCTTGAGAACTTTACAATCTGAATTTGGCCAGCAGGAGTTTAGGTTTTGTTTTTGTTTTTTGACTTTGTATCCATAGACCTTAGCACAGTGGCTTTTGTATAGGAGGTAGGTAGGATTAGGAGTGAAATTTAAGAATAACTCGAAGGACAAAGCTGTGTCAATTGAATGTTTGTTCTTTTGGCTTGCATTGCAGAACGTTGCATTGGATTGAACTGCATTGGATAACTAAGGTAGGTATTCATAGCAATCAGGGCAAAGAAAAGAATAAGTATCATTGAGTTTGTTTCTTGAAATAATGGAGCATGTCCTTGATAACCTAGTTAGTGGGAATATAGCAAGACCCAAACTGGGAAGAAGGCAAGATTTTTAGCAGGTGCTTTCTTCCTCACCTCATTATCAGTGCCCAATACCACCCTTTTTGCCATTTGTCCAGTACAACCCTCAGATTCTCAAATCATGTATTTCCTAGCTGTGTCACCCTAGACAAGTCATTTAACCCTCATTGCCTAGCCAATTACCTAATTTGTGGGAATGTAGCAAGGTACAAACTGAGAAGTATGTAAGATTTTTAGCAGGTGCTCTTCTCCTCACCTACCTTTCCCTAAAGTTCATAGCTCACAGAGCCAGAAGGGACCTCAGAGAACATCTGCCCAACAATCTTATCATATAGTTGAGGAAACTGAGGCCCCCTGAAATTAAATGAATCCCCAGGGTCACAAAGTTTATAAGTACAAGAAGAGGGTTTTGACCCCAATTCCACTGATTCCAAAACCAATACTTTCTACTTAACCACATTGCTCTTCCATCAGAATGAATTTATACCTTGTTCCAGCCTCTTGAGCTGCTGCTCTAGGTAAATGTGATAGTAAAGGAGAATGAATGCATTAACAGGATAGACTTCCAAGAAATTCCCTTGCCTTTCCCCAAAAAATGTCAGCAACAATTTCAAATTTTTTTTTTGCGTCCACAGTGCCTAACACTGTGCCTTATAAATAGTAGGCACTTAAATTTTTGTTAGATTGAAAAAGACCTGCCATCTCATCAGTATAGAAGGTTGCCAGTGTAGAAATTCCCTCTGCCAGTACAACTTTGCCAATTCATGCATAACTTAACATTTTTTAGAGTTGACTATTGTTGTTGTTGAATCATTTCAGCCAGACCCTTCATCATCCCATTTGGGGTTTTCTAAGCAAAGATACTGGAGTGCTTTGCCATTTCCTTCTCCAGCTCATTTTACAGATGAGAGAACTGAGGTAAACAGTGTTAAGAGACTTGTCCAGAGTCAAACAGCTAATGAGTACCTAAGACTAGATTTGAACCTCTCTTCCAAACCCAGAACTCTATCCACTGTACCACCTAGTCACCCAGAGAGTTTACTAGAGAGCACTGAGAAGCTAAGCGACTTGCCTAAAGTTAAACAGTTAGATGTAAATGAGTCAGGACTTGAACCTTAGTAAAGATAAAGATGGTGGGGAAAGGAAGGAATTTAAGGAAATAACATAAGAAAAGGCAAGGAGTCAGAAAAACCTGAAACATTTTCAGAGACAGATTGATGGAGAAAACATTATGAAGAAATAGAACCCGAGCTTGTTTGGCTTTGGCCAGTTCCTCTAATATAACCTAGGGTTGTTGGAAGCATGTCCAGATTACCAAACATGGTAGCCTTGGTCTCCCCCTACTATGTGGTACGGTGGGTATATTCTCCTTTGATTTGTTGCTTGTGTCTTTCTTGTCTTTCCATCACTCATTCTTTCTGTCCTTCATGAACCAAAACTCTCTTACCCTCTGCTCTGAGAAATGAACCTGGCAGTGTTTGTTTCTGTTCGGTATTAGTTATTATCTTCCTCATTTTCAGGTGTCAGAGGATCCTGGGAGTTTACACATTGAACCCAGGATGGCAGGTGGAATGGTGGAGCCAGCCAGCATGGCAGGAAGGCCTAAGAAGCCACAGTGGTTGGGCCTCAAATCCAAGGAGGGTTTTAGACTTGGAAATGTGACTGCATTCTAGAGGAACCAAGTGAATCTATGAACCTAATCACCTTCCCCTCCCCAGAGACTGAAGTGGTTCAAAGGGAAGGTGGGGGAGGAGGAAGGATTATGCTTCCTTCCCACCTGTTAGGGAGTACATTTGTGTTTTTGCCATTATACCTGAAGTAAATATTTCTGGGTAAAATCATGTGACTATTAATGGCTAAATGGAACTGAGGCATAGAGGAACACCCCCTACACTTGGGAGAACACTTTCAGCGTAGTGTTAGAACCATTTCCAGAGAGCCAAAGTACTTTCAGCCCCTCTAGAGAGTACTGAGGAACCCTGGGAGGTAGGAAATAAAATGTGACCTACCTGGCCTTCAGGCAGTGGGGCCGAGGGGAGACAGTGTTACTGTATAACAGCGGTTCCCAAAGTTTTTTGGCCTACCACTCCCTTTCCAGAAAAAATATTACTTATCACCCCTAGAAATTAATTTTTTTAAAATTTTAATAGCAATTAATAGGAAAGATAAATGCACCTGTGACCATCACCACCTCCCTGGATTGAAGCAGCACCCACCAGGGGGCGGTGGCGCCCACTTTGGGAATCACTGCTCTATAATATGAGATAATACTAAAAAGATAGAGTAAACCATAAATCATTAGTAATCATTAGCAATGTCCTGTAAGAAGAGACAATAAGAGATAATTCATTTTAGAATAAAATAACTAGGAATATATCTTCCAAAACAAATCTGGAAACTATATAAATATTATTATGAAACACTTTTTATACAAATAAAGTCAGATTTAAATAATTGGAGAAATATTAATCATTCAATGGTAAACAGATCCATTATAATTAAAATGACAATCCTACCCAACCTAATCTACTTAATCGATACTATTCCAATTAAATTACCAAAAAATTATGTTACTGAACTAGAAAAAATAAAATTCACCTGGAAAAACAAAAGATTAAAAATATCACAGGAAAAATGAAAAAAAATTTGAGGAAGGAGATCTAGCAGTAGCAGATTTCAACCTATATTATAAAGCAGTATTTTTTCAAAACTATCTGGCACTGGCCAAGTTAAAAATGATGTAATACTGGTATAGTTAAAGAGTCATAAAACCCTGCCTACCTTTTGATCCAGTAGTAGCACTATTAGGTTTGCTTCTTAAGGTAATCAAGGAAAAAAGAAAATGTTTTAAAATATTTATGGCGGTTCTTTTTGTTGTGGCAAAGAACTGGAAACTGAAGAGATGTCCATGTATTGGTGAATGGCTGAGAAAGTTGTGGTATATGTTTGTAAAGGAATACTATTGTGCTATAAGAAAGAATAAACAAGACAATTAAAAACAAACAAACAAAAAAACAACCTGGGAAGACTTTTATGCAGTGAAGCAAAGTGAAGTGAGCAGAACCAGGAGAATATTGAAGACAGTAAGTTATGATGATCAACTGTGAAAGACTTTATTATTAACAAGGCAAGAATCCAGGACAACTCCAAGGGACTCAAGATGAAAAATGGTATCCACTGCCATAGAAGGAACAGATGGAATCCAAATGTAGATTGAAACCTGCCAGTTCTTCACTTTATTTCCTGTGTGAATTTTTCTCTACTGTAAGCAATGTGTGTCTTGTGTTTCACGACATGACAAACAGGGAATGTGTATCCTATATCATATTACCTGCCTTCTTGTGAAGGAGAGAAGAGTGGAAAGTAAGAGGGGAAAAAAAGAATGAGATGTAGATTTTTGGACATAACCAACATGAATATTTGTTTCTTGTGTGTGAAATTAATGTAAAATGTAAACCCTTAATCGCACATGCACGTTGAGTCAGGACACCAGCAAGTCCTGTGACCAAAGTGCCCCATGGGTACTGGGAGTCAGGACTTCCGGAAGGGGCTGGCGGAAGTCGCCTGGTGATGGTGATGTGTCCGGAAGTCAGGACTTGAGGACGTGGACTGAAGTTAAGCCCAGCCAATCAGAGATGCAGGAGGAGTGACGTCACTGACCTTATGCGAAAGGCTTGAACACACAGCTCGCCCTCTGTTGCTTGGGACTCTCTGGCTGGACGTGAGATTTCCTAACTTCTTTGGAGTGTTTAAAGCTCACTTGAGCTTCAGCAGGTAGCTGGAGCCAGGGAAGCGAAGAAGTGTTTTTTGTTTGTTTGTTTTTTTAATTAGAACAGCCTGGTGATCTTTCTCTATTATACATAACAATTTATATGTGTTCTGTTACTGATATATTACTTATTATATTATTTTATACATAAAAATAATTTTTAAAAGATAGAGTGATGGCAGATTTTGAGGATCTTGAATATCTGGTAAAGTTTTAACTTTACAAAGTAGGCAGAAGGGACTCAATAAAGATTTTTGAGCAGACTAGTCATATAATGATCTATGCATAAGGAAGAATAATTGGATAGGAATAGGAAGGATGGGTAAGAGGGGAAGGGAAGCAGGATTTATTAGAAAGTTATTGGTAATGAGAGGGTTGTACACTTGGGTGGCAGCATTGGGAATACATAAGTGTCATGAAGGGATGAACTTTATTACTTGAATATAAAATATGAAAGATAGATGCTTCAGTTTAGTTCAGCCCCCAAATAAAAGGCACCAGCCTGGAGGAAAGAATGATAAAGAAATGACACAGTGGTATCATTAAAGAACATGCAACTGGGGGCAGCTGGGTAGCTCAGTGGATTGAGAGCCAGGCCTAGAGATGGGAGATCCTGGTTCAAATCTAGCCTCAGACCCTTCCCAGCTCTGTGACCCTGGGCAAGTCACTTAACCCTCATTTCCTAGCCCTTACCACTCTTCTGCCTTGGAGCCAATACACAGTATTGACTCCAAGATGGAAGGTAAGGGTTTAAAAAAAATACCATGCAAACAATACAAGAAACCTGACATATATGTCAAAAAGTATAATATGACTTAAGTTGTGATAGGGACAAAGGAGAGATCCAAAGAATCTGAAGTTTTCAAATGTGGGAGACTGGGTGAATGATGGTACCACCCATACAAATAGCAAAGTCACAAAGGTGAGCAAGATTGGGGGGAAAGATACCAATTTTTCACATGTGTTGAATTTGAGATGATTGGAGATTTGGGTGAATATGCCTCTTAAATAACTGGAGATTCAGATATGACACTGAAAGAGGTCAAAGCTGCAGACGTAGATTTGGGAGTCACCTGCATAAAGATGCCAGTGGATGTCATCAAAATGACTGAGATTCATAAAGAAGAATGTAAGGATAGAAAGCATTTTGTGAAACAGAATCATATTAAGCAATCTGGGAAAGAACAAAGAAACAAAAGAGGAGACAGAGAAATAAAAGGAAAGGGGGAGAGAGAGAGAGAGAGAGAAAGAGAGAGGGAGCACCAAAATGTACTCTAAAGCCAAGGAAAGAAAAAACATTCAGGGAAAGTGAATGCTTAATAGTACCAAATGCTTCTGAGAAGTGATGAAGTGACATGCAGTGAAAACTGTATCAAGGCCATAGGTTAGATTTGGCAACCATTTGGTTACTTTGATATCACAGAATCTGATTTGGAAGTAATCTCAACCTGGTTCATCCATTTCAACCTATCCCTAACAGGAATCCCTCTACAGCCTTCCCAACAAGTGTTGGTTGAACTCAGACTTAAAGCCTCGGGAAAGGAGAAGTGACTAACAAAGAGAAGGAGCAGTGATCAGGGGAAGTGAAACCATTCTGCAAAGGGCTTGTGGATTGAGTGGGCCATGAAAAGAGGTCTCAGGTTCCAGAAGAAGGCCTCAGACTTGTACAACTTTTGAATTTAGTAATGAAAGGCTGGAGAGGGATGAGATGGTGATTAGAAGATAGGGAAAATGATAGGTAAAGACTTTTTTTCTTAGGATTGGGAAGATAAGAGAAGGTAGGAATGACAGGTTAAAAGCCAGGCTTGATTAGTACAAAACCATTTCCACCTCTGGAAAAGCACCTCAAAGTTCCTGCTCTATTGATGACTGTAGCAGAACCTTTATATTAGAGGTACAATAATTTTAAAAATAGACATACGAATAAAATTGCCCTGGTTCTGAATTGTCTATATGTGAATCCTATGCTTAGGGAGTCTCATTAACTCTTTCAGGCCCCCATGGGACCATTTAGTACATTACTGCTGAAATACAGACTTTGAGAAATAATTAAAAGCAAGGCCTTGTCATCAGGAGTGTATGATAAATTATTCAAGGCCCCATTTAGTGCCATTATTGTTTTAATGCACCAAAGGGCACATTAGTGGCCTCAAAGAGTTAATGCAGCTTCCTCCAGCACATAATTTAATTAAGAAGACATGGATTAGACATTGGAGAAAGCTGTGAGCATCACTTTTCTGGTACTGTACAGGGATTTTTGTAACTGTTGGATTTAACATGTTGGTACATCCTGATTACTTTTTAACAACTTTTTTTTAAAGGGTGTTCTGGAACATTTTATTACTAGCAAATTTTTACAAACTCAATTTCAACACATCAAATTGCCCAAATGATTTCTCAGCTTAGTCTAAAAGTTCAATAAAGATGAAAAGAATCATTATGACCAGAGCTCCAAGAATGTAATAAAGCTCTGTGTCTCTTGTAAGGACAGTTCGATTAAAGTATTTGATGAGAAACTATATACTCTGCTTTAAGAACTGTCATATGTTTCCACTGTAACATGTTCTGACAGTTTTTTTATGAATGTAAAACCTAACATTTATCTAGTTTAATAAGATTATAAATAAAACATATAAGACATAGCACTGACAAGTAGATCTATTTCAATTACTTCTAAATGATTTTTGGAATAACATCAAATGAGTCAGAGTCTCCCTAGTGTCCAAATCCTATTAGGGAGGTACCAGAGATATACATTCATTTTTGTTTTGGAAGTTGGTTCCTCCACCTTCCCTCTAAGCTACTAAAATAGCATTTCATAGAATCTTTTGAGTTGAAAAGGAAACTTAGAAGTCATCAGATTCAATCCTTTGGACTTGATCCAGAATCCCCACCATCACTTTTCCAACAAGTGATTATCCATCCTCTATTTGAACAACTTCTATGATGGGGAAACATGCTACTTCACAAGGCAGCTCATTGTATTTTCAATTGATTCAAACTGTAAGGAAGCTCTTACTAGCACTGAACCAAAACAACTTCCCTGTAACTTCAACCCACTCCTAGTTCTGTCTTCTGGAATCACATGAAATATGCTGATTCCATTGTTCAAATAACAACCCTTTAAATATTTGAACACAGCTATCCAGGCCTCTTAAGTCTTCCTTCCTCCAGGCTAAACAACTCTGATTCTTTCAACCAGTAGCCTCATGACATAGTTTCAAGTCCCCCTTCCCAACCCCCTCTGCACATGCTTCAGTTTGGCAATCTTCCCCTTAAAATGAGACACCCAGAACTGAACAAAATACTCCATTTGTGGCCAAATTAGGCCAGAGTACAATACTTCTATTAATTCAGCCCAAGATCACATTAGCTTTTTTTTGGTAACTATGTCATACTCTTGGCTTTTATTGAGCTTTAAGTCAACCCAAACCCTTAGATCTTTCCCCAAGTTACTCCCATCCTGTAATTATAGATGATTTCTTAAAACTAAGTTTAACTTTTTGTACTATGAAAGAACTAGAAACCAAGTAAATTCCCATAGATTGGGAAGTGGCCAAATATATTGTAATACATTAATGCAATCGAAGAATATTGAGCTATAAGAAATGATGAACACAGAAAAGCATAAAAAGACTTTAATGAACTGATACAAAGTGAAATAAACATAACCAGGAAACCATTAAACACGATGATTAAAACAATGTAAATGAAAAAATAACAACAAAATAGTTGAAACAGAATGCTGTCAAATTATAAAGAATAAGTTTGGCTGCTAAGAAGGCCTATGAAAAAGCATTCCCCCATCCCCTACTTCACAGAAATGTAAGACTATGAATCTGGAATAATGCAAATGACATTAAATCTTTCTGACACATGGGTTCATTTTGCTGAACTTTTCTTTCCCTTTTTTTATTCTTCATCATAAGGATCCTTGGATCCTAGATTCAGAGCTAGAAGAGATCCTGGTTGCCAAATTAAATTTCTTCATTTTTTTTTTGACAGATGAAGAAACTGACATACAAAAAGAGAGTACTTGTCTGGGGTCACAAAGCTAGTGAGTGTCTGAAATGGAATGGCTCTCCAGAAGGGAGAAAGGATACACTAGAAAATAGATAAATATAGATAAATATAGATAATATATAAACAAAAGATGTATATGTATATTTATTTATTTTTAAAATATAAGGGGCAGCTAGGTGACTCAGCCTGGAATTGGGATGTCCTCAGTTCAATATATGGACTTAGACCCTTTCTAGTTGTGTAACCCTAGGCAAATCACTTAATCCCAATTGTCTATCCCTTACCACATGTCTGCCTTGGAACCTGTACTCAGTATTGATTCTAAGACAGAAGATGAGTATTTTTTTTTAAAGTGCAAGATTTAATATTTTAGCTTGTTTGAACATTCCCATCATTCTGCCCTGCTGAGATATCTTTGGTTTCTTATTCAGTCACTTATCTAATTAGTTATCTTAAGCTCCCTATCATCCTCAAATGGCATAGGTATGACATCTATTTCTCCATTCAAATCACTGATTAAAATGTTGAAAAGGACAGAGCCAAATAGTGAGCCCTGTGGAACATGACAGAAGAACTCTTACTATAAAACACTATGAAACACCTTTGGTATAATTGTTCAACTAATTATGAATTTTCCTGACAATATCTCTAACCCAAATTTTTCCAAAATCCATGTACTATACAGTACCTTCCTTATCTATCATTCAAATAAAATAAGTGAGTTTAGTGGGAGCATACTAGATTCTGGTGATCTCCATTTTCCTCTCTATGGGCTCAGAAACCATCCATTTAATAATCTCTTCTGGATAGTTGATGAGTATTGAAATCAAGCTCAACAGATTATAGTTTCTAGAACTTTACCTTTTTTTCCATTTTTGAAAATGGGAAAAATTTCCTGTCTCTAATCTTCTAGCATGTATCTCATTCTCCCATAGTACCTCAATAAAATCAATACAATCCAACAAGCATGTATTAAATACCTAATATGTAAAAGGTGCTATTGGGTGCTAGGAATTCAGAGACATCCTAGCTTTCTAGAAACATAAAAGTCTGCTGGGGGGGGGGGGGAAGAAACCCAAAATATATAAAATATATACATTTAGTGACCTCTAGTGGCACCTTCCTGAGGGTGTGCTCAATCAACATTCCAGTGAAAGACATTGACTCCGCCACCCCCCCGCCCTCCCCTCTAAGAGCAAGAACAGATATCTTCAAACAGCTTCCTGTCAACCAGAATGATTTAAGAGTTGGTACTGTGTAATGACAAAAAGTCTTGGAATTGTCTTTTGAGCCACAAATGTAAGGATATACTAAAGAGGCAATCTACCCCTCACCATTCCTCTTCTTTTCCAGTTTCAAATCATGCAAACAATTTGGGAGATTCAGAAAGAGAAAATGGTGGAAGTCTTATCCTTCATCTGGTCCCTGTTCTTCCTAGGAAAGTCTATGTTTTCAATCCTGACATGAACAAATCCTTGTGCATTTCAGAAGATCATGAGGTATTAGTGAGACAATTGCAATGAACAATGGAACAAATAATTTCAGTTGTAACAGCAGTATCTGAAGTGTGAGGGAACCAAAAAAAGAATTAACATTAGAGAGAGAACCTCCAGATGCTTGACATTTGATAGGACTGTGCTCAGTAGAAGTGAAAAATGATATGGTGAATCTGCAAAATTGGGAAACTATTAAAAGTCTAGATAAGACTTATTGCCAACTGCCCAGACAATTATAACTTGGCTATACTTTCAGCTTTTCTGAATCCTGTTTAAATCATTCTGTTAATGCACAGTGTACTTGTCTTATGTTTATCATTGCTTTCTATATGGGAATAAAATCTGTTCTCAAATGAATTCATGTAATGCATTAAGGATCTCTTTTGCTTCTGCCCTACTTTTAGGGAAAACCCTAAACTTGAACCAAAATTTGATGATGAACAATGAATTTGTTCCTTGGGAATTCAATGTGAGAATGGAAAGAAGAACTGGAAAGCCCAATTCTATTATTGAGAAGGCAGATAACCCCAGAACAATAGACTCAGGGCAAACTATGCTAGTAGGTAAAAGTTAGGTATTAGAAAAGTCATCAACACTTTTAGCCTCAGCTGAATTACAGCTAGCCATTATGGTAAATACAAAACCAAATAAAAAAAAAGCCATTTGGATTCAGGAGAATCTTAAATAAATGGGAGAATCAGAGAAGATTACTTCTAAGAGCTGGTTCATTTTCACATCATTTTAGCTGAAGCTTGAAGAAATTTCAGGGTTCCAAGAGGCAGAGTTGAAAAAGAAGATAATTCCAAGCATAAGGGTTGGTCTTGCAAAGAAATAGAGGTTAGATGTTAGAGTATGATATAACAGAAATAAGTAGACCAATTTGGCTAGAACATAGTTTGTAAGAGGGAGTAATGTCTAATTGGTCTGGAAAGAGGAGATTTAAATGCCAAATAGAGGAATTTGTATTAGCTTCTCAATCACATTTGTGAAGTTTTTTTTTTCCTTCAGTCATCTGGGGGGTGGCAAACCCATTTTTAAAAAAATGTTATATGTTTATAAAACTGAGGCAGAGCTAAGTGACATGGTCAGTAAGTGTCTGAGGCCAAATTTGAACTCAGGAAGATAAGTCTTCCTGACTCCAGCCCTAGAACCCTATCTACTGTATCACCCAAATGCCCTTGAACTCATTTATAAGCAAACTTGAGGCTTTCAGGTAAATTGAGTACCGTTAAGCAAGGAAGGAAAGCACTTTCCTATTTGTCACATAATGACCAACCTATTGGTGACATGCCTGTCCATTCCTAGAGAAATCATGTTCTGCTGCTTAAAATGCTAGAAGAGTTGCCTAGGGCTTTGTTCAGCTATTGCCCTCTCAAAGTCATTGAGTTACTTCTCCCTCGGCTATGACCTGGTATAACCCAATTCCTAACCAAGCTGTCCTTCACCCCTTTAGAACATTTTGTAGAATCTGGTCTCAGATACTTCCTAGCCATACAAGCCTGGGCAAGTCACTTAACCCCAATGCCTAGCCCTTCCTGCTCTTCTGCCTTGAAACCAAAACATATCATTGATTCTAAGACAGAATAAAAGTTTTTTTTAATTAAAAAAGAAAAGAACATTCTGATTTGGGGGAAAGAATGACTCAAACCTACATGACTGAATAAGGAGTTGGTTCAAAAACTTTGGAGAGGAAAAATCATTTATTAAGCACCTACTTTGTGCCAGTATTATCCCCCACACCCCCACCACCATTTTTATAGTTGAAGAAACCAATGTAAACAGAGGTTAAATGAATTGTCCAGGATCTTTCAGCTAAGAAGTATCTGAAGCCAAATTTGAACTCAAGTCTTTCTGATACCAGACCCAGTATTCTATCCCCTGACTCCCTAAGAGAAAAAGCATTATTCTTTCCTTCTTCAAGAGATGATATGAATAGTTCCAGGCTTTCTTTAAAATCAATTCCAGAGAGGAAAAAGAAAAAATGCTTTGGAAATGCAAATGCTTAGGGTAAGCTACCATCTTAATATGTACCTGATTTTCAGCCTGTCTCCCTAGAGACTTTGGGGAAATTTCCCCTTAAGTGAGATTGGATTTCTCTCTTGATTGAACTGAGGTATCTCATTCCCAGTAGAAGAGTTCATTGACTTCCCTTATTTTCTAGTATATTCTAATCTGTGTAACAGCTCTAATTGTTATTTGCTATTTGTTTGGATAAATTATTTTACTTACTTTTTGCCACTTAGAATGGTCTTCTTTGTAACTAGTACTTAGTGGGAAGGAGTCAAGTCAGCCAATACAAGCTTGGGGTACCCTGCTGCCTTTAAAGGTTAGTGACCAGGGAAGCTAGTGGCTTTTTTGTTTTTTGCTTTTGAATCTAAAAACAAATTACACTACTGGACTAGCAATATTTAAGGAGATCAATCAATATAATTCTAGTTCAATATTCCTTTTCTCAGAGGGAAACAGTAATTCATTTTGTGTTCCCCTTTCCTGCTTCCCTTGAAGAAAGAATCAGTCTCTCTCAGAGAAAAGGATATTTAACCTATCTATATGTTTAGACATCCTACTGTGGGTATACTCCTCTTTCATGGGCAATATATACATTACCCTAGAATTTAGAACCATGTAATAATATATAGTTGAGGTACAAATGTAGTCTACCTCATCAGTCTTATACTAGCCCTATTAACCTGGTTGCATGTTTATCAACTCTAGCTGACCTTCTTTCATTAACTGAATCCTAAACTGTGGCTCAACCAGAATTCCTGGTGAAAACAATGTAAATGGGTCCACCTAATAAGACTCTGTTATCTGCATACTTAAAAATATGGGAACATTTTCTAGCCTCTTTAAAAATCTTCCAAATGAAGCAATTTAGTAGGCTTTCAATTCCTTTAGTGAAAATATAAAAATGTAACACCTTCTGGTTAGCTTTTAAGAACAACTGACTGACATTTCATTAAGGAAGTTGAAAAGTTAGCTCAATTTTAAACAAAAGCTTTGCAAAATTGGTGAATAGAATTGAAAAATGAGTATCATGATTTTGTAAGCAGAGCTAATGATGCATTTTTTTCCATTTAGTTCTACATCTCTTTGTGAAGTATCTTTTTCATCTGTGATAGCCATTAAAACCAAGTATTGAAATAAATCGAACCTAGGACCATACCTCAGACTCACTTTATTAAACCATGACAGTATTAAATCATGATTTTTAAAATAATGATGTATGTGTGATCATATTACTCTCACTAAGAATATAATTATTAATAAATATTTTGGTGAAAGCAAGAAAGGTTTTGTACCATAAATAAAATATTGTTTCTTCTATGTCTCATCCTTTTATAATATATCACTTGTTCCCTTTTTACCATTTATTTTTATATATATAATGTAATGGATAACATAACAATAATATAGTACATATGATTTGTTATAAATATGTAATAAATATGCTTATCCAAGAGAAACAACTACTCACATTAGTTATGTCCAAAAATCTGTCTCATTCTTTTTTTCCCCTTCTCTCCCATGCCTCTTCCCTTCCCAAGAAGGCAGGTAATATGATATAGGTTATAAATATATTTCATATAGTATATATTTCCCTATTTGTCATGTTGTGAAACAACACACATATTGCTTACACTAGAGAAAAATTCACAGAGGAAATAAAGTGAAGAATGGTATGTTTTGATCTGCATTTGGACTCCATCTGTTCCTTCTGTGGCAGTGGATATAATTTTTCATCATGAGTCCCTTGGAGTTGTCCTGGATCCTTGCCTTGTTGATAATAGTTTAGCCATTCACAGTTGATCATCATATATTATTGTTACTGTGTACAATGTTCTCTTGATTCTGCTTACTTTACTTGCATCACTGCATATAAGTCTTTGCAGGGTTTTGTGATCATCTTATTTATTATTTCTTGTGGCACAATAGTATTCCATTACAAACATATACCACAACTTGTTCAGCCATTCCCTAATTGATGGACATCCCTTTGATTTCCAGTTCTTTGCCACCATAAAAAGAGCTACTATAAATATTATAGAACAAAGTTTCTTTTCCTTTTTCTTTGATCACCTTAGGAAATAAACATAATAGTACTACTACTAGGTCAAAAGGTAGACATAGTTTTATACCTTTTAAGAATAATTTCAGACTGCTCTCCAAAATGTTAGGATCAGTTCATAGTTCCACCAATAATGTATTAGAGTCCCTCCAAAATTTGTCAATTTGACTTAAGCCAATCTAATAAGTATGAGATGTCTCAGAGTAGTTTGATTTCCATTTCTCTGATCGATAATGACTTAGAACATTTTTTACGTATAGTTATAAATAGCTTTGGTTGCTTCATTTAAAAACTATTTGTTCATATCTTTTGACCATTTTCAATTGGGGAATGGCTCATATTCTTTTTTATATACTTGACAAAGTTCTCTCTATATTTTAGATATGAGACCTCTATATGAGAAACTGTCTATAAAATTCCCTCTGTAACTTATTGCTTTCCTTCTTGGCTACATTAGTTTTATTTGTACAAAACTTTTCAATTTAATATATTCAAAATGATCCATTTTACATTTCACAATACTTATCTCTTCTTTATTCATAAGTTCATCTCCTAAAATCTAATAGAGAGCATTTTCCCTCTTCTTCTAATTTGTTTATATCTCCCTTTATATCTCAGTGATATGTCCACTTTGATCTTATCTTAGTAAATGGTGTAAGATATTGCTCTATATCTAGTTTCTGCCAAACTACTTTCCAGTTTTCATGACAATTTTTACCAGATAGTGAGTTCTGTGAAGAGTGAATCAAACTTTCTTTGCTATCAATCAACAATTTTTAAATTAATCAACCAAAAACTCAAGCACCTCTACTTAACACTAAATAAGGGAGTTCCCAAGCCACTTACTAAAAGTGAGTGACAACCCCAGAGGCAACTGCCCTGCCCCTGGGCAGTGCCAGGCAAATTTAAAGACTGTAATTGGTTCCTGTAAAGTGGAGGAAGGAATAGGAAATGACATGGAAAAAGGACTTTTAAAAGTCCTGAACTTCCTGTCCAAGGGGTCTTTGACTTGAGTCTTAGGCTTAAACCTTTGACTTGGAGCTTCAGCTGGTGGCTTGCCTGTTGGAGGTGGCTTTGGACTTGGACTTCGGCTTTGACTTGGGACCTTGGCTCTTGGATTGCTTCTTGAAGGTGGCTTTGGATCTTCTCCTTTGGACTTTGTCTTGGGTGAGTGAGTAGCTGGCCTTCCCTTCCAGGTTTCTGGAGAGATTAGTTCCTGAGAGGCCTCCTCCTGGAGGAGGCTGCATTGCTGGAACTTTTGAATAAGACACCACAGGGTCCTCTGGCTGAGGGTTAACAAGCCCTGTTGAGGCTGAGCCAGACATCAGAGCAACATTTAGTATGATAGGTTAGACATTTTCTCTACCCTCTTCTTACATTTCTCTACTTTCACTCTTTCTACCTGTTTGTAAATAAAAGCTACTAAAAGTCATTTGACTAGAGCTTTAATATTTTTTAATTGGTAACCACAATATGTCAAAACCCTAAATTTAATTCCTTACATTTCTTATTCCCAAAACTTGGAACTTTACCTTTGTCATACACAAGGTTACTATTTGTTATATATCTATTCTCTTCCACTGATATGGGTTGGGTTGTTTTTTTTTTTAATTTCTCAGTCAGTACTAGGTAGTTTTGAAAATTATTGTTCTATAATATTGGTTGAAATCTGGTACTGCTTGATCTCCTCCCTTAACAGTTTTTTTAAATTATTTCTTTTGATAGTCTTGATCTTTTGCTTTTCCAAATGAATTTTGTCATTTTCCTAGTTCAGCAAAATATTTTTTTTTGTAATTTAACTGGAATGGCATTGAATAAGTAGGCTAGTTTAGCTAGGATTGTAATTTTAATTATATTGGCTCTGCTCGCTGATGAACAATCAATAGTTCTCTATTTAAATCTGACTTTAAAATGTTTTATAATTGTCTACATATGGTTGCTGGATTCCTTTTGGAAAATATATATACCCCTAGATATTTTATTCTATCTGTGGTTAATTTAAATGGATTATCTCTTATTATGTCTTCTTACAGGACATTGTTAGTGATATATAGAAATGCTGATGATTCATGAGGATTTATTTTATATCCTTCTAGTTTGCTAAAATTATTGAGAGTTTCCATTAATTTTTCATTGAATCTCTAGGATTTTATATATATCTATATATATATCATATTTGTGAAAAAAGTTTTATTACCTCTTTGCTCATTCTGATACCTTCAATTTTTTTCTTCTCTTATTACTATCGCTAGCATTTCCAGAACAATATTAAATAATATTGAGGATAATATGCACCCTTGTTTTACTCCTGACCTTATAGGAAGACTTCTAACTTATATCCTTATTATAGGTAACATTTGCTGATGGTTTGAAATATATAATTCTTATTAATTTAAGGAAAACTCAATGTATACCTATGTTTTCAAGTGTTTTCAGTTAGAATGAGTGTTGTATTTTGTCAAAAACTTTTCTTCATCTATTGACACAATCATATTTTTTTGCCTTTTTGTTGTAGTTAATTATGTTAATAGTTTCCCCCATATTAAACTATTCCTCCATTACTGGTATAAATCCTGTTTAGTCTTAAGGTGCAATTTTTAGTTTAGTTTTAGGTTTAGTCTTTGTGCTGTATTATAGATTTTTGGCTAATATTTTATTTCAAATTTTGGCATCTATATTTATTGATGAAATTGGTCTACAATTTTCTTTCTCTGTTTTTGTTCTATTTGGTTTAGGTATGAGCACCATATTTGTTTCATAAAAATAAGTTTGATAGGATTCCTTCTTTTTTCTAAATTAATAAATCTATGTTCTAAATGCTCTAAAATTCCTTCAATTATTCTAAATAATTTATTTAGTACTTTAATTAGATGATCTCTGAATGTTTCAGAAAATTCACTTGTAAATTCTTCTAGCTTTTTCATGAGGAAGTTCTTTATAGTGTGTTTAATTTATTTTTCTAAAATAGATTTGTTTAAGTATGATATTTTCTCTTCTGTTAGTAGAGGCAATTCATAGTTTTGTAAGCATTCATTTCACTTAAATTATTAAATTCATTGGCATATGTAATTGGGCAAAATAACCTCTAATAATTGTTTTGATTTCATTTTCATTAATAGTAAATCCACCCTTTTCATTTTTGATGCTAGTAATTTTGTTTTCTTCTCTCTTAAAAAAAATCATATTAACTAATGGTTTGCCTATTTTGTTGGTTCTTTCATAAAACCAGCTCTTGGTTTTATTTGTTAATTCAATGATTTTCTTACATTCGATTTTTGTTAATTTCATCTTAAATTTTTAGGATTTTCATTTTATTATTTTATTAGGGATTTTTAATTTGATTCTTTTCTATTTTTTAAGTTGTATATTCAATTTATTGATCTGTTCTTTCGTTATTTATTGATATGAGCATTTAGAGATATAAATTTTCCTCTAATTACTGCTTTTACTATATCTCATAAGTTCTGGTTTGCTGTCTCATTATTGTCATTTTGTTTAATAAAATTATTTATTGTTTCTATGATTTGTTCCTTAACTCACTCCTCCCTTAAGATTAAGTTGTATAGGAGCAGCTGAGTAGCTCAGTGGTTTGAGAGCCAGGCCTAGAGATGGGAGGTCCTAGGTTCAAATCTGGCCTCAGACACTTCTCAGCTGTGTGACCCTGGGCAAGTCACTTGACCTCCATTGCCTACCCTTACCACTGTTCTGCCTTGGAACCAATACACAGTATTGACTCCAAGATGGAAGGTAAGGGTTTAAAAAAAAAAAAAAAGATTAAGTTGTATAGTTTCCAGTTAGTTTTTGTCTATGACTCTATGGTTCCTTACTAAATATAATTTTTATTGCATTGTGATCTGAAAAAGTTGCATTTAATATTTCTGCTTTTGTGCATTTAATTATAATTTTTTTTGGTTTAATGTATGGTCAATTTTTTTAAAGTATCTTGTGCCACTGAGAAAAAGATATATATTCCTTTCTGACCCCATACCATTCTCTCCAGATAACTATGATATCTAGCTTATCTAAGATTTTACTTATCTTCTTAATTTCTTTCTTATTTATTTTTTAATTAGATGTATACAGTTCTGAAAGGGGAAAGCATAAATTCCCCACTATTATAGTTTTTTATCTATTTCCACCCATAATTCCTTTGAATTTTCCTTTAACGTTTTGGATGCTATAATATTTGGTACATATATATTTAGTATTAATAATGCATTTATTATCAATGGTATCTTTTAACATTGTGTAGTGTCCCTATTTATCTTTTTTAATTAGATCTATTCTAACTTTAACCCTGTCTGAAATTATTACTGCTACTTTTGCTTTCTTTTTGACAGCTGAAGCATAATATATCCTTCTCCAACCTGCTATTTTTACTCTATGTATGTCTCTCATTTTTAAATGTGTTTCTTACAAGCAATATATTGTTGGGCTGTGGTTTTTTTTAATCCATTTTACTATTTGTTTCTGGTTTATGGGTGAATTCATCCCATTCACATTCAAAGTTATGATTATTAGTTATATATTTCCCTCCATTCTATTTTTTCCATTGTTTTTCCTTCTTTGTCTCTCTTTTTATCTTATTCCTCCTCAGAAATCTAATTTTCTTCTAACCACTACCTCTTTAATCCCCAATCTTTTTTCAATCCCACATTTAATTTCCTCCCCCAACCTTCTAGGGTTCTGTCCCTTTTCTCCTCTCCTTACTCTCCTGGGTGTTAATCAATTTTCCCTTGTCCCTCTCATCCTCATATTTGTTAATATAAATGACCTCTATAATTCCCTGCCTTATCTTATCCCCTTGCCTTCTTTTTTCTTAATCTATATACCCTTCTAAGATTCTCTCTTTTAATCTTTATCCATCACTTTATCTCCTTACAGGTTAAGAAAATTTTACCCTTCTATATGTATATATTATTCCTTCTTCTACCTAGAATCGATGAAAATAAGGTAGCAGCATTGCCATCCCTCCCCTCCCTCCTTTCCTTCATTGTAACATTTCTTTCATTCATGCCTCTTTTATATGAGATTATTATTCTAATTTATTCCCTATCCAATTTTATTTTTTTTAACTCTTCCTATTAGATTCAATTTAACCTTGAAGTTTCTATCTACAAATACTGCTTCAAACTACCCACTTAATGATATCATTCTTAAAGTTTAAACATACCATTTTCTCATATGAGAAATAAATATTTTGACCTTGTTAAATCCTTCATAATGTTATCTTCTTATGTTTCTTCTCATCTGTGTATATCAGAATTTCCACTCAGTTCAGGTCTTTTCTTCAAGAATATTTGAGTATCTTATTTCTTTAAATAGCCATTTCTTTTCTTGTATGATGATACTCAGCTTTGCTGGGTAGATTATTCTTTGTTATAAACCTGGCTTCTTTGCTCTTTGAAATGTTGTATTCCATGACCTTTTTTTTTATCTAGAAGCAGCTAAAGCTTGTGTTATTTTTATTGTATCTCCACAGTATATAAATTGTTTCTTGTTAGGTTCTTATAGTATTTTCTCCTTAATTTGGGAGTTACAAATCCTAGCTATAATATTCAGGTAGCCAAATTTTCATGGTCCAATATTGCTGTTATTGTGTACAATGCTCTCCCAGTTCTGCTTATTCTGCTCTGCATCAGTTCCTGCAGATCTTTCCAGCTTTTTCTGAAATCATCTTGTTTATCGTTTCTTTTAACACGAGTATTCCATCACCAACATTTACCACAATTTGTTCAGCCACTCCCCAGATGATGGACATCCCCTCAATTTCCAATTCTTTGCCATCACAAAAAGAGCAACTATAAATATTTTTGTACAAGTAGGTTATTTTCCCATTTTTGTGATCTCTTTGGGATACAGACCCAATGGTGGTATTCACTGGTAACTTTATAGAGATTACTGATAACTTTGAAGAAAGCAGTTTCAGTGATTAAAGAGAAGGTTAATTACCTATAAGATGGAAAGGATATGGTCTGTCTATGGGAATAGAAAAGTTTGTAAAAAAGATGACTACAAAGGGAAAGAAAATGTAATAAGATCTGCAATGTAGATGGAAACTTGTTTACACCTGCTTATCCTGTGATTCTCATTTTTTCCCATTGTAATGATGAAAATTCTCCAGAGACTGTATATTTTTATTAGTAAAAGTGTGTGTCTGGGGGCAGCTGGGTAAGCTCAGTGGAGTGAGAGTCAGGCCTAGAGACAGGAGGTCCTAGGTTCAAACCCGGCCTCAGCCACTTCCCAGCTGTGTGACCCTGGGCAAGTCATTTGACCCCCATTGCCCACCCTTACCAATCTTCCACCTATGAGACAATACACCAAAGTACAAGGGTTTTAAAAAAAAAGTGTGTGTGTGTGTGTGTGTGTGTGTGTGTGTGTGTGTGTGTGTG
>NC_058133.1:397721688-397735829 GCF_016433145.1 Gracilinanus agilis | reverse complement strand
AGAGAGAGAGAGAGAGAGAGAGAGAGAGAGAGAGAGAGAGAGAGAGAGAGAGAGAGAACATGATCATCTAGCCAAGGGCAGGCTCAAGCCACTCAAACTTTTAGATAAGCTTGTCCCTGCAGAACATTAAACACTTCAGAGAAGAGAGATTGACTCCAATCTGGGAAGAGACAGCTATTTCATTCCATTTGCTTATTTAAGTTTTCCCCAATCCCTCTGAAACCCTCTGATTGAACGGATTAAAACTTCAGTCCGTGTCCTTTTGGACACCATCATTCATCAACAGTGACTTCCAACAGCCTGATGCCAGAATGCCAGGTAGCCACACGTTTGTGGTCAGTCAAAGGGTAGGTCTGGTATCAAGAATCAGTTTTAAAATGGACAATTTATATTAAATTCACATACCACTGAAAAAGTGAAAAGTAAGGGTGTCTTGTTGGTCTCTAAATAAGGTAGAGCAGCTGTGATAGTCTTAAGATGACCAGGGGTGAAAGGAAGAGGTAGAAGGAGGAGTTGTACCATGTGAGGATATGGAAAGGAAAGGGAATTTTGCCTGTGCAGGTGCTGAAACCAAGTAGGTTTAGATTAAATTATAATCACCTTTATTGGGCAGATAGGTAGTTTGTGGATAGAATGTTGAGTCTGGAGTCATCTCTCTGAATTAAAATTTGCCCTCAAATACTCATTAGCTGTGTGACCCTGGGCAAGTCACTTAAGCCTGCTTGCCTCAGTTTTGTCTATAAAATGAGCTGGAGAAGGAAATGTCAAATCTCTCCATAATGGTCTTTGCCAAAAAGATCTCAAATGGAGTGATGAAGAATTGGACACAATGGAAACAACTGAGCAACAACAAAAAATCACCCTTGGAGATAAATATCCAGAAGGAGGCCAGCAGTTGGGAGGAGGTTAAATGGGGAAATCTTCATTTACAACAAGTAGAAGAGCTGGTGCAGTTCTTTTGGAGAGGAGCCCATAGCTGGATTTGCTAATCAAGATGAGACACAATCCATTCTTCACTGGATAGCTCAAACATCACTTGGAGGTCAGACCATGGCTCTCTTGGGGTCAGATTACAATAGCTCCCTTAGGGACTGCAGTCTTCATTTGGGAGACCTCATATTCTAAGTAAGAATTCTGTTAGCAAGTGCCAATTTTCCTCCATCTCTTTTTAATCTTCCTGTCTGCCAAATCTTGCTCCCAGCCAAAAAAAAAATTGAGGAATTTGTTTAAACTAATGTGTAAATGAGACCAAGATCTAAAGTGTTATCTCAGTCACAGTAATATGCTTCTTAGTAAAGAACAATGCTCCTGGCTCCCTTAAGTCAAAGGCTCCCTCAAGAGAAAGGAAACACTGGCTGGAGGGAGAAGGACTTTTTTTTTTAATGTGGGGGACCAAAAGGGGCTTCCAATTGCTCATAAAGTCACACCACATCAGGATGTTTGTGAACTGTCAGTAATTCAGCAGTAATGCATTACATAAGGCAAATTAAATAGTAATCAAGTATATTGGATGTTTTTCAATACACTATGTAGTCCCAGAGGGCATGCCAGCCTCTGGCTAAAAGGAGTACAAATTAGTATAGTACAAACTATGTACACAAGTGCTTAGCAGATGTTTCATATCAAAATGAACCAAATCAGGTAGAGCCTAAGCACAAAGGATTCTGAATTTTAAATTCACATGCACAGATGTATTAAGTTAATAAATGCTGTCAGGAGTACTGTATGGTAAGATGGTACTGATCAGGAAACTGTCTGGAAACCTTACAATATTGTCATTAGGATATGTCACTGAACATGACTAATGGATAATAACTTGCAGGCACTACTTTGACCTCAGGCTAGAGTTGAACTAGCAACCTAGATATTTGAGTCTCCAGAGCATATCGACAATCCCCACTGCAAATAGTGATATTAAGCATAATGAGTTAGAATGAGTCAGTCAGAATGTAAAAATAAGCTGCTCAAAACCTGAGCCTTCAATTATGTGACTTATGAAAGAGTAGAGCCCAAAGATTACAAAGCCTTTGTTGGCGATGAGCTCCCCAGAACCCAGATTTCCAAAAGCTACTCCAGAGCTGCCTTTTGCATCTACTGGTCATCAGTAGATCTAATTCCCAGCATTGCACAAGAACATGCATTTTACTGCTTCAAAAAGTAGGATGATCAAAATGAATCGTGGGGGCAGCTAGGTGGCTCAGTGGATAGAGAGTCAAACCTGGAGATGGGAGGTTCTGGGTTTAAGTCTGATTTAGATACTTTCTAATTGTGTGACCCTGGGCAAGTCACTTAACTCCAATTGCCTTGCACTTACCACTCTTCTGTCTTGGAACTGATACTTAGTATCAATTCCAAGAGAAAAAATAAGGTTTTTTAAAAAAAGAATGAACTGTACACAATAAAAACCAATGCAGCTAAAATTAGAAAGGAAATGGTTAACTGGGAAAAAGTTCCTTGTAATATCTTTCTTTAAAAAGTCTTATTCTCAACATAAAGAATTGATTTGACTATATAAGAACAAAACATATTTGACAGTAGATAAATGATCACAGACTATGAACAGCAGTTCTCAAATGATATCTGAGCTATCACCAACCACATTAAAAAATGCTGTAAATCACTAACAATAAGAGAAATACAAATTAAAACATTAAGTTCCAAGTCAAACCAACTGGACTGGCAATGATGACAAAAGAGAAAAATATCAAACTCTACTCCAAATAACTATGAAACACATAAAATATCTGGAAATCAATCTGCCAAAGTGCACAGAAAATGAGCATATATTCTTTTACAAAGTACTCCTTATAGAAATAAAGAACTTAAATAGCTGGAGAAATATCCCAGTGCTCATGGCAGGACTGAATCAATATAGTAAAAGTAACAATACTAACAAATTTAATTTATACTTTTAATGCTATACCAGTCAGATTATCAAAGATATACTTTATAGAACTTGATAAAATAAGAACAAAATTCAGTGAAAAAAAACACCTAGAACATCAAGAGAAATTATTTTTTAAAAAGATAGCAAAGGGGGAATAGCACTTGCAGACTTTAAACTTTATTACAAAGCAGAAGTCATCAAAAACATGTGTTATTGGTTAAAAAATAGAAAAGTAGACAAATGGAATAGATTACTCAAGGGAGAATTGGAAAGAATGGAACTAAAGAACCCAGTGCTCAATAAGTCAGAAGACATAAATTACTTGGAAAAGAATTCCCTACACGACAAAAACTATTGGGACAACTGGAAAGCAATCTGGCAGAAATAAGGCTTAGATTCAACAACTTATGCCATATTCTAAAATGTATCCTAAATGAATACACGACTTTAATATTAAAGATCATACTGCTTTTTAAAAATAGGAGAGAAGCAGATCACATATCTCTCACAGTTATGAATAGGATATATATTCTTAACCAAACAAAGGGTAGGGGTGATTATAAAAGATTGAAAGGATAATTTTTAGTGTATAAAATTGGAAAGCTTCTGCACAGATAAATTAGTGCAACTAGAACAAGAAGGAAAGTGGTCTAATAGGAAAAAAGATCTATGTATCAAATTTTCACTGATAAAGATGGTGCTTGAAAGATTAATTGCAAACAATTAATAACTACATGAAAGAATGTTTCAAATTATTAATAAAAAGAGAAATGCAAATCAAGACAGCCCTGGATCTTCACTTCACATTCTGTAAGTTGCCAAAGATGTAAAAAAAATGTAAATAGTCATTGTTGGAAGGGTTGTGGAAAGCTGACGCATTATTGGTGGAGTTGTGAATTGGTAAAGTTGTTAGAGAAGGCAATTTGTAATTATACAAATGAAACGACTAAATGTCCATACTTTTTGTTGGCACGGCACTCTATCCACCTAGCTATTTCAAGGCTAACGTCTCAGATTAAAGTTGAAAATAGATGTAGAAAGCAATAAAACCAAGGTTGAACTGCCAATAAAAATTTGATATGCAGATTAAAATATTTTTCTGGAGATTAAAAATATTTTCCACTACAGTCATTATTTGATTCCACTGATGATTTAAAAATAATGTTATAAGAAAATCAAAAATGTTACTAAATTTTACAATCTTATGTTAATTGACTCCTTTTTAATAGAAGCTCACTGTCAACCCATTGCCTTAGCCACTTTCAGGGCTATGTGCCTGCCTCTCAAGCACCTGTCAATAAGGGATAAGGATAGAAACTCTGAGTGATTCCTTGGTCCCCTACCTGACAATGTCTGAAAAGTGGAAGCATCATCTCCTCATCCACCTTGGTGTCTACCTGTCACCCCTACTCTCCAAGAAGCATACACAATGGCCACACCATGGTAAAACTATACATTTTATATAGTTTTATTTATTTATATATTTATATATAAATATTATATAACTATATTATATAAATAAAAAACTTATAGATTGGCAGACAGGCTTAAACCAAACTGAGGGTAACTGATGGACCTCAATCCCATCAGTAAGTTAGGGAGATGCCTATTCCATGCATATGAAGACTTTCCCAGAATAATGGGTGGATGAGAACGATTTGTTCCAACAACCAAGAAGGCAGCTGAAGTAGGTACTGTGGAGCACTGAGAGTTTGGTTAGACATCAGTGATGCCAAGGCCATTCCCTACATCCTGAGCCATTGCCAGTTGTCTTGACTTTTGTCTTTGGATGATTCTGGAAGAGAGAGTAAGGCTGATAACTTTGCCACTGCCTTACTTAAATCCAATTCACAAGCAAGTCAAGATATTCTCTACTGTCACTAGTCCTCTTCAAAAATGAAGGAGTGAACAATACCTTTTGACCTAAAGATTCCATTGCTATGCTTTTACCCCAAGAAGACCAGTGTTAAAAATAAAGTCTTCATACTAAAATATTTATAACCACACTTACTGTGATAAAGAAATGGAAACAGTATATGACCATCAAATGGAAAATGACTAGACAAATTGTGGTGCATAAAAGCAATGGAATATTACTGTGCTGTAAGAAATGATAAATGTGATGAATACAGAGAAGCATGGAAAGATCTCCATTAACTTAAATTCAGAGTGGAATAAGCAGAGCTAAGAAAACAATATATGCAATGACTACAATCATGTGAATGGGAGGAACAAGCACAGGCACCCTTCACTTGAAGAAGAGATGTGAAAAATCCTACTGCTCCACCTTTGAAAGAGCCACAAGTTTTGCATATTATACATATTTTTAAACTTTTTCCAGGTATTGATCAACTATGCTGATTTTTCCCTCTTTTTCTTTTTTGTCTTTAAAAATCCTTTTTGCTATATGAGATAGCTCTCAGAAAGAGAGAGAGAGAGAGAGAGAGAGAGAGAGAGAGAGAGAGAGAGAGAGAGAGAGAGAGGAGAAAGAGAGATACTGAAGGAAACTCTACTGGTAAAAAAGATATCAATGAAAACTTATTTTAAGGAAAAAAATTTAAGAGAAAAAAATGAGAGGTTTTCAGAGGAGCTATTGGAGAGCAGGCACATTAATGCATGACTGATAGAGTTGTGACTTTGTCCAACCAATTTATTCTGGAAAACAATTTGGAATGATACTTAAAAAAAAAGTCATGGTACATGCTCTTTGACCCAAGATATATATCCCAAAAAGATAAAAGAAAAAGGGAAAGAGCCCATATATACCCCTGAGGGTTCTATAAGAACCCCATTCAAGATATGCCCAACCTCCGTGATGCCCTCAGGAAGGTTTAGTCAACTAAGTGGCATAGTAGATATCTTGACTTGGATTTAGGAACACGAGTTTAAATGCCATTTTAGGCACTTAATAGTTTTATAACCTTGGGCTAGTTAACTCATTTTCCTCAACTATAAAATGTAGATAATAACAGTACCTGCCTCTAAGAGTTGTTATGGGAATTAAAAGAGATAATACTTTACTTGTAAAGCACTTCACAAAACCTAAAGTGCTATCTAAGTGATAGCTATCATTGTTATTCTCATTTATTAATTTATATTGTCTAATCTCAACCAAATTCTACTGTAAAGAAGTAATTGTTTTAATCTTTCCTTATCCGTTCACTATTCTACTCTCTACCTTCCTCTGGTAAATCTTTTCTTCCTCAAATCAAGCCTTTCATAGCACTTCCTTCCTACCACCCTCTCTGCTAAGATCTCACCTCATATTTTATCAAAAAATATTGGGAGGGGGTAGCTGGGTGGCTCAGTGGATTGAGAGTTAGACCCAGAGACCAGAGGTCCTGAGTTCAAATTTGACCCCAGACACTTCCTAGCTATGTGACCCTGGGGAAGTCACTTAACCCCCATTGCCTAACCCTTACCATTCTTCTGCCTTAAAACCAATACCCAATATTGATTCAAAGATGGGAGGTAAAGGTTTAAAAATATATATATTGTGGCCATTCACTGAAAGTGCTCTATTCTCCCTGTCTCTCACAGCACTCAGACATGTTCCCTTATGATGTCTTTTACTCTGGCCTCAGGTGAAGAAGTTGCCTTTTTCTTTGTCAAGGCAAAACCTGATAAATGCACTCTTGATTTTTCCTGTCCAGCATTTTGTCCTCACAAGTATCCCCACTATTATCTTCAGTCTCTCCCCATCTATTGACTCCTTTGCTGTCTAAAAGTATATTGTCCTTAAACCCAGTCTCCAATACGACCACCATCTTTCCTGGTGTCTTCCCCTTTGGGAATACTTCCCATGTATTCTCTACGTAGCTGGTACATTCTTAGTTATGGAAATGCTTCATCCTCTATTATGGCAGTGATTGATATGACCTTTCTCTGTATATCCAGCTCTTAGCATAGTAAGTGCTTAATAAATGCCTTTTTATTGATTGTACATAGAGATTTGTGATTTCATATACAATCCTCTTTTTCTGTTCTTGTACATGGAAATACTGTGTTTAATTATGGATGTTAAGCACAGAATAACAACATCAACAAATGAAATGAATTTTGCCAAAACTTATTGTTTAAAGTTGTATACTTTAATAAACTTTATTTTAATATCTATTAGCTTAGCATTTACCTAAATTAGCAACCATAAAAATATTTAACTTATTAAGACTAGAAGTGTGGAAACTAGATGGTTACAATTATTTCAAATGAAATACTTCTCAAATTCTCTTTGTGATAGGAGTTTGGGCTCATTGAAATTGCTACCCAATTTCCTAATATAATCCAGTTTACTTTCTTCCTCGTATTGAGTTCAAGGCTTCACACACACACACACAAATTCATAGTTGATCTTCAGTTCCTGCCCAAGATATGCAGTGTTGCACCAACTCAAGTGTCATCTCTTCCACTCCATGCCAAGATCTTAGAAATATCTATTTTTCATCCACTTTCTTTTCCAGTTCAGTAACCATACCCTATAATGTTTTGGAGTTTTCTTTAATCAGCATAGTGGTATTTATGAAGAGAAAGATCTGCAGAATTTTTCTATCGGGAATCTTTCTTCCTTTTAGATCCTGTCTAGAAAATGTCCCCTAGCACTGGAGACTACCGTGGGTGATGTACTCTATGTACTCTATGTACTATAGAGTACTATAATGTACTCTATGAAGAATAATGAATAAATAAATACATCAAAATCTTGCTTTTGTATATATACATTCCCAGACTTGCAACCTAGATGATGCATAAAACTAATTGAGTAAACTACATTTAAGAAGAGGAATGTTTAGGAGAAATTGCTCCAGGTATAAAGTAAGAAAATGTGAATATTATCCAAAGTAAAGCCAATTTTCACTCATTCTTTCAACAAGCATTTTTTTAAGCCCTACTACATGTTGAGTACTACTAGGTACATAGGATAAAAAAATGAAAACAAAAAAGCTAAAAAAATCTGTACCTTTAATGAGCTTATATTCCCTTTGAGGGAAATATGTACATAGATGAATTGGTACAAAACATACAAAAGTAAACACTCAAACAATTATATGTGTCAGCATGGGAAGAGTAATAACAATGGAAAGTAAGGAAGCCCAAAAGAAAAAAAAAGAAAGGAAGGAAGGAAAAGGGAAGAAAAGGAGAAAAAGGGGGCATTCATTAAGCCCTTACTAAGTGCCTCCAATGAGGAGAAGTGGATGGTATTCAGGAAAATCATTTGAGAAACAAATTCTAAAGGCCAATCTTCTAAACTGTGCATGCAAACATTTTCTTGCAGAAAGAACAAAGTAACTAAGGAATTTCAAACACAAGATAAGCCTAAATTCAGTTCCATTGTGTTTAACATAATTGCTGATACATTTTAGGGCATTAAAAGAATCCAGGTTTCTGCAGAAACTGGTGATAAGTGGGAGCTGCAGGGTTTTTTGAGCACATCACACAAGTCTCACCATCTCTTGTGTCTTTTGGAGTTTTATCATCGTAGTTTATTTTATGTAGCAAAATAGTACTGGGCATTTAGCATATCTGATTAACTTGCATTGTAAAGGGCCTAACAGCAACATCCATATGTAAGTATTTATTAAATATTTGGGACTAATGATGATCTTTTAATAATAATGTGCACTTTTATTTCTTTCCTAGGCTTTGGGAAACACCTTGCACTCATCACTCAAAATTATGTAATCAGGGCTTACAATAGAGAATGATGCCCCAATTTTTGTGGAAATATATTAAGACAGGCACTGAATTTTGAACATCTGTTCTTCATTTGACTCCCTCTCACATGAAGTGATTAATAATTTTTAAAATAGTCACCACCTGCAGAATATAAGTATTATAATGTATCTTAAAGAAAAAGGTAGAAATAGAACTTAAGGTAGGTTATTGTTATGTATTACATGTATATGGTCACTGGGAATTAAATTTTCATTTTGTACCTTCCATTTAATGGAAATCCAACTAATAAAAACAGTGTTAACATGATGTGAAATATGCAAAGGAAGCCTTTCAATGAAATAGAATAAATTTGATAACAGATTTGTTCTGACAAGACTTGGACTGTTCTGTCCTACCTCCTTATATACTTACAGATAAGAATGTCTGTGGATACAACATTTATTATAAACTTAAACACATTAGAAGAAATTATATATACTTGCTTATGATATATGTATGAAATGAAAGAACCATTTCTGGATCATGGGGGGATAATTATCATTTCCTTCTTCGCCAAGGGGCTTCTCTCCTCTGGATTGACCTAAGCATGCACCAAGCTTGGAAAAGTTTCAGATCTGGGGAATCTCACATTCTGGCTTGTTGAACCCCTACTCCAATAGACAAAACTTCTTAAAACCTATATTTTGGTTTATGTTTAGGGTCTCCCCAGCATTAGAAGTAGAAATGTATTATATATAATATGAATCAGGTATGTGACTGCTATTATTTCCTACACAAAAAAATTAAATGCTAAAGGACACAAAGAGCAACCAGATGACCCAGAGGATAAAACACTAAGCCTGGAGTCAGGAAGGCTCTTCTTGAATTCAAGTCAGACCTCAGATTCTTAATAGCTTCATGACCCCGGATAAGTCACTTTAACCCTCTTCACCTCAGTTTCCTCATCTATAAAATGAGCTGGAGAAGAAAAGGGCAAACTGATCTAGTCTGTATGCCAAGAAAACCCCAAATGGAGTCACAAAGTATTGGACGTGACTGAAATGGACCAATAACAAGAAAGGACACAAAACATTCATAAGCATGCATTGATGGGATGGCTCTTAACAGGATTCAGTAATTTAACTTATAATTACTATTATATTCTCTCAGGAGACTGATACTTAAAACTCATCAGAACATACAGCATTCTGTGGGGCTAACAGGTAGCTGTTCCATATTTCCCTTCTACTTTGCATTATCTATTCATCTTCTGGTCCATTTCTCTTGCTAGCAGTCATTTTTTCTTATAAAGAATTCCTCCTTGCTCCTAGTCATCTCCATCTAATAGGCCCAGGATCTTCCAGACTCAAGGCCACCTCTAAGTCTAGATAGGTCCATTTCAAGGATGTCCAGTCATCAAATTAGCAAAGGAAATACATAGGCGAAAAGGAGGTGTCCAGGGACTTTGGTACAATATCACTTAGTGCACTCTCTATATGGGAATAACCATCCATTTCCTCTTCCCCTCCCAGAAGTCTAGTGATTAAGAGAACTACTTATCAATAAACAGAACTGAAGAAATAGAGAGAAGAGAGGCTTTTTCTTCTTCACCGATACAACACCATCAGGGCTGATTCACACATAGGCAGAAATAGCCAGGGGCTCATCATTCCCAAGTACCAAAATACAGCTGGCCAGTAGCAAGATCAGCTTGGCACATTCTCTTTTCAAACCTAGCATTTCCATTCATTTTTTCTACTCTAGATGTCTTTGATAAATCATCAGGAGGGCATTTGGCCCATTTGACCATATCCCAAATCTTGGGATACTAAAAAGCCTCAAGAATTTTCCTTTCAAGGACCCACATGCACAAAAATATTTAGAGCAGCTCTTTTCATAGTGGCGAAAAGTTAGAAACTAAGGAAGTGCCCACCAATTGGAGAATGGCTAAATAAATTATGGTCTTTTAAGTAATGGAATATTATTGTGGCATAAGAAATGATGAAATAAACAATTTCAGAGGAAATGGGGAATATCTCTGTGAAATGATTACATACTGAAGTAAAGGGAACTAAGAGAACAATTTGTCTAGACAATGACACTATTGTTATAAATATGAGAATTGATTTTTTCAAAAAACATATTAATTTCTATCTAAGGGTAATGGGTTACAGAGAATTTTTGTTTATGCCTTTACCTGGATTATGAGGTCAAAGACTGCTTTTTACATTTTCTTTGACCTTAGGAATATCAATGAATACCTTCCTTTTAACAAAAGTTAGTAAATTAGTGAGATAATGATTTTTTTCTTGCCTACATGGTTTCCATTACCTATTGTGTGGGGATGAGAGTTTGATGGACCACCTCCTAAGTAGCTATTTGCCAGTTAGAGAGTCTTGGGATTTTCGAGAGAGGAGCTGAATAATGAGCTCCTTAAAGTTTATATAGGTACCTGAGCCAAGAGAGAGAAGATCTTTGATTATTGAAAGAATCAATTGACTACATTAGGATGTCTAGACCTGTCAATTAATGTTATTTTAAAATTAAGAAATATTGCCTCTTGAGAATTTCAACCATCATATAAAGAAAAATGACCTAGAAAGAATTTAGAACTCTCATCATTGCAGTGATAAATCACAGTTCTAAGGGGCTGAAAATGAAGCCTGTTCTCCACTGCCTGCCAGAGCACTGATGGTCTTAAAATGCAAATGAGACATATGTTTCTATATGTACCTTGGCTATGTGGGTATTTCTTTTGTTTAACTATGCATTTTTGTTTTGAATGTTTTCTTCTTTTATTGCTCAATGAAGGTGAGAGTAGAAGGAAAAGAAAACAATGCTTGTTAATTAGAAAAAAATTTAAATTTTCTAAAAATGTGTTTATTACAATAAAATACCCAGGTAACTTCCATCCTTTCTCTTCTTCCTCCATTAGAGAAGGTACCATTTTTCCTTTCAAGTTCTCCTTGACAGTGCTTTGCACTAAAAAGTCTCAAAATGTCCACGTGGCACAGTTATTATTTTCAGTCTTCCAAGCAAAGAGAGATAAGCCTGTGCAAAGGCATAAAGTGGTAGAATCAAATGAGAGGAACCAAGAGGACAATTTATACAATGACAACACTATGAAAGAAAAAAGACTTTAAAAGATTTAAGAGCTAGGATCAATACAATGACCAATCATGGCTCCAGAAAACTAATGAAGAATGTTTCCCATCTCTTGGCAGAGAAGTGATGGAATAGAGCAGTGATGGTGAATTTTTTAGAGACTATGTGCTGTGCCTTAACCAAGTACCAGGCGCACTCCCACCTACCCACCCACACAGGGGAGAGATAAAGTGCTTCCATTGGGCTGCTAGGTGAAGGAGCAGGTGAAGGGAGGAATGTCCTCAGCTGGGGTGGAGAGGGGGAGGGGAGTGGCCTGAGTGTTCTGCTCCCCTCCAGCTCTGCCACCTGTAAGCTGCCAACTTTACCCCCTGTGTGCTCCCATTGGACTGCCAAGCAGAAGTGTAAGTGATGTGAAAAAAATGTCATCAGACTCGGTGGAGAGGGTTAGGGGAGCAGCTCCACTCAGGTCCCTCTGCCTTTCTAGTAATGAATTCTGGTAGGGGACGGGGGTGTGGCAGACTTGCCCACAGAGAGTGTTCTATGTGTCATCCTTGGCATGTGTGCCATAGGTTTGCCATCTTGGGTCTAAAGTGTCAGGTAAGACATATGTTTTTAGATGCAGCCAATGTATTTTCAATAAGCAGGGCCTTATTTCTGTGGACTCAAAAACATGATTTATGGTTATATATGATTGGCAATAAAAAATTAAGGCAGAAAAAATATATAAAATAAAAAGTTTTCATTACGGACTAAGTCTACCCCATTTTCCCATACAGCATAGTCTCTCAGCAGTTCTCTGAATCACATTCATTTTTGCTCTGAGAAGCATTAGTATGCCATTACATTGTTTTGTGCCAAACATTAAATCCTACAATAGTCTTTGTCCAGAGTTCTTGATTATAAGTTGTGTCCTTGTCAAAAAAAGTGCTTTTCTTTGTTTTAGTAATGCTATTTAGTTGTTAATAATGGCCCCAAAGTATGAGAGTGGTGATACTGGTAGCTCTGATAAGTCTAAGAAACATTGTAAAGTGTCTAGATATGTTCATATAAGAAATACTTATTAAATAATCAGGTTCATTATTATGTATGATTTACATATATTGGTCATGTAAAACAAGTTCTTACTTTATTTGTGTTGCTTGACTATACTTATTTATTACAAGGGAAAGCTTTTTTTTTTCAGTGAGGAGGGAGAAAGAGAATTAGGAAGGGATAGGAATGTTGAGAGTAATGAAAAAGAAACATATATACATATACACATAATAAGAGCTAACATTTCTATAGTGCTTACTATGTGCCAATCACTGGGCTAAGAGCTTTATAATTATTATCTCATTTGAGCCTCACAACAACCCTGGGAGATAGATGCTTTGTTATCTCCATTTTACAAGTAAGGAAATTGAGGTAAACAGGTTAAATGATTTATCCAGGATCATGTAATTAGTAAGTGACTGAGATAGGATTTGAACTTAGGTCTTCCTGACTCCAGGCTGGACACTCTATCCATTATATACACACAGATGCATATATGTGTGCACATTTATGTATGAACATATGTGTATACCTACACAAATGTAAACATGTGTATATGTCTATGTATACATACACACACTCATCTATCTGATCTCCTCTTAGCAAAGTCAGCCTTTGAATGCACTTATGCTGCTCTGTAATGGCCTAGAGATAGCCAGGGGAGGTTAGGGGTCTTTGCGGACAAGATACCTGAGACTGAGAATGGCAATTGCTTTTGTCTTCTCCCAAGTCTACCCGGATCCCAAGTGTATTCAGTGAGTACCAGGATTAGAGTTCCTCCAGAATTTCAGCATTATTGAATAGTACATCGATCACTAAATGGATACCTCTTTGCTGTTTGAGTGGAGCAAGTGTGAGGAGCTAAATAAACTCACAATGTACATATTGTAGAACTACTGGTTACAATCCAATAAATCCAATAAACACTTATTATTTAGCACCTCTATTCCAGCCACCATGCTAAGTTCTGGGGGTAAGGTTAATAAAAAGACAATTCCTGCCCTAGGTCCCAAATAGATTCAATGTGTGGTAAACTTTAAGGGTTTGGGAGAGCAGTAGGCTCAGAGTCTCTTAGTATATGTGTTCTATTATGTTATTACTCATAGATATTGTGTTATTGTTTTGCTTATAGGTTCTATATTAAAGGTAAATGCAGACCGAATATGGTATCCAAGTAAACATGCCCATTTCTTTTTTTTAAAACATTTATTAATATTCATTTTTAACATGGTTACATGATTCATGCTCCTCCTTTCCCCTTTGCCCCCCGCACTCCCCCCACCTATGGCCAATGCACATTTCCACTAGTTTTGTCATGTGTCCTTGATCAAGACCAATTTCCAAATTGTTGGTAGTTGCATTGGTGTGGTAGTTTCGAGTCTACACCCTCAATCATGTCCACCCCAGCCCATGCGTTTAAGCAGTTGTTTTTCTTATATGTTTCCTCTCCTGCAGTCCTTCCTCT
>NC_058133.1:397705176-397721296 GCF_016433145.1 Gracilinanus agilis | reverse complement strand
CATCATATCATCTGCAAAGAGTGATAGCTTAGTCTCCTCATTGCTTATTTTGATACCTTCAATTTCTTTTTCTTCTCTAATTGCAACTGCTAGTGTTTCTAGTACTATGTTGAATAATAGAGGTGATAACGGGCATCCTTGTTTTACTCCTGATCTTATTGGGAAGGCTTCTAATTTATCCCCATTGCATATGATGTTTGTTGATGGTTTTACGTATATACTGTTTATATTTTTAGGAAAGGTCCTTCTATTCCTATACTTTTCAGTGTTTTCAATAGGAATGGATGCTGTATTTTGTCAAAGGCTTTTTCAGCATCTATTGAGATGATCATGTGATTTTTGTTTGTTAGACTGTTGATATGGTCAATTATGTGGATGGTTTTCCTAATGTTGAACCAACCTTGCATTCCTGGTATAAATCCCACCTGATCATGGTGGATGATCTTCTTAATTACTTGCTGGAGTCTCTTTGCTAGTATTCTATTTAAGATTTTTGCATCTATGTTCATTAGGGAGATTGGTCTGTAGTTTTCTTTCTCTGTTTTGAATCTCCCTGGCTTTGGAATCAGTACCATATTTGTGTCGTAAAAGGAATTTGGTAGGACTCCTTCAACATGCCCATTTCTAAGGAAAGCACTGAGCTAAGGTCATGTGATTTGAACTCACCGAAATATCCCACATTTTTTGAAAAGGAGAGAGATAGGATTCTTCAGTGGGGTGAAAGCTCACCGTCAAGTCTATAATTGAATTGATCTACAAGTCCAAACATTCCTTGGCAATAAGCTTACTTTCCCCCATAGAGAAGAAAAGCTGAGAGGACAGAAGTTTGCTGACTGTCTGAGAATCATCAAGAGTAAGATGCTTACTTAACAGCGATTCCACTTCAAGAGGAGGGCACAAATAGAGTGAGAGGTTAGTCATGCCACCTGATGGTTTAAGGAACAATATAAGCAACAACATGAGAGCAGAAAAATAAGCAGCAAGTTGTCTAGTTTCCTTTGAGCTTATGGGAGTAGTGAGAGAAGAAGAAGGAAATGGCTATGATTTCTAAATCATAGAAAGTCCTGAATTTCAGAATAAAGTGTCTTAAGAGGGAGTTCATAGTTTCAGGTAGATTTGGGGCTTGTATGTTCAATTATTTCTGTCATGCCTGACACTTCATGACCCTGTTTGGTGTTTTCTTGACAAAGATACTGGAGTGGTTTGCCATTTTCTTCTCCAGCTCATTTTACAGATGAGGAAACTAAGGCAAAGAGTTAAGTGACATATCCAACATCACATAGCTAATAAGTATCTGAGGTCACTTTGGAATTCAGGTCTTCTTGGCTGCAGGCAAAGTTCTCTACCCACTGCACCATCTAGTATCCCAGATTTGGGACTAGATAGCCTCTAGTCCTTTTTAAATCAATGGTTTTTATTAACAAAGAACTTTATTTAATAGACAATGGAGAGCCACTAATTTGTTTGTTTTAGAAAGGAGATGACAGCTCCAGATCTATGCTTCAGAAAGATTCATCAAAACACAGTATTTAGATTAAGTAGTATGAGGAGTAAAAGAATGAAAGCAAAGAGTCTTTCATGCCAAATCTGTCACTTATTTTCAATCTCTCCCTGTCTTCTGGCTCATTCCCTACTATTTAAATATATGCCCATAACTCTCTCATCTTCAAAAAATCCTTCCTTGACTCTTTCATCTCTACTATCATTTTATTTCTTATCTGTCCTTTGTAGCTAAATTCCACAATAGGTACCTCCATTTTCTCTCCTACCATTGTCTTTTCATCCTTTATAATCTGGTGTCCAGTTTTATCATTTCATTCAAATTGCTCTCTACAAAATTTATCAATGATCTATTAATCGCTAAATCCAATGGCCTTTCCTCAGTCTTTTTGACCTCTCTTCAGTCTTTAACATTCTCTTCTTGATCATCTTCTTCTCCCTGATATTTTCTTCTTTCTAGTTTTTGAACCACTCCTCTCTCCTGTATTCCCCCATAACTATCTGATCACTCTTTTTCAGACTCCTTTGCTGGATCCTCTTCCAGGTTATGCCTTCTAACCCAAAGTGTCCAACAGAGTTTTGGCCTGGACCTGCATTTCTTCTAAACTATTTCCTCCATACTACTTGGTAATCTAATTAGCTCCTACCATCTCTGTGTTGCTGAATCGCCATCTTACCTATCCTGACCTAACCTCTCTAATAACCTCCAATCTCAAATCTCCAATGACCTTTCAGACCATCTCAAACTGACAATAGACATCTTAAATTCATTACATCCAAAATAAAATGTATTCCTTCCTCCTAAATCCCCATTTTCCCTCCTAACTTCTCAATTAGTGAGAGCAACACCATCATCTCAGTCCTCAGTCTCAAAAATTAGGAATCATCCTTGTCGTCACTATCTCTCACCTCCCATATCCAATCAATTGCCAAGACCTATTGATTTTACCTTTGCAGCATTTCTTGAACATATACCCTTCCCTTCTTTGATACTGCCACCCCACACATGGCCCTTATCACCTCATGCTTGTACTATTGAAATGCCCTGCTAGTTGGCCTGCCCACCTCAAGTCTCTCCCCACTCCATCTAACCTTTATTCATCCATTAAAGTGATTTTCCTAAAGGGCGGATCCAAATATGTCACTCTTCCTCCAACTCAGTAAACTCCAATGGCTCCCTATTGCCTTCTGGTACAAAATATAAATTCTTATTTAACATCCAAAGCACTTAAAAATTGACCCCTCTTTCCAACTTTCAGTCTTTTATGGCTTATTCTACTTGGTGTCAAGGGATCGTGAGATGTTAGAGAAAGGGAGAAAAGGGAACTCATAAAAAGGAATCTCTATTTTCTCTGTAAGTATGAGATCCTTTGCTTAAGGAGTGAAGGGGTGGAAAATTTGAGAGAAGAGAAAGTTGACCTTCAGAGCAATAGTTTAAAAGTTGGGAGAATAGTCTACACAAATAAATTTAGGAAGCCACCATAAAAGAAGGAGAATGGGGCATGAAATAATGACATTTGTTTCCTGCAAAGACAGCCAAAAATAATGTCATTATACAGCAATGTTTTGCTAGGGAGGGTGCTAGTCTTGCTTCCCACAGCCCCACAACTTCCCCTGATATGAAGGCAAGGTATGTGGGTTCATACAGGAAGTTTTGAGGCTCACTCTTTTTAGTTGAAGCTTTTCTAATGTGTGGCTTTGATGATTGCAAAAAATATATATGCATGTGAGATCTTATTATATATCTAAATTTGATCATTGTTCTGTTAGTCAAATTATATAAGGTTTACTGCCACATTTACATTTGACCTTACAGATTCAGCCTTCAAAGCCCCTTAAAAGGCTTTATTTTATAAGAGAGGGATGTTGTTGGGTCTCACAGCATACAATGAAGTGAGAAGATGAAGCTTGCATAGCAGCACTATAAGAGAGAACGTTAGTGTTCTTGTAGTGTCCTGTCTTGAGCAGGGACACCTGGGACAAATGATAATTTCACTGATGTCTAGTTTATTACTACCCCCATCACTGTATTTTCCCTGACCTCAAATCCAGGCTTTAGATCCCTGCTACAAATGTCTTTACATACCTTCCCCTGCTCCCCCTCACTCCTTTGTTGTTTTTTTCACTCCTTGAACCCTTGATTTCCTCTCAGATCATAACTAAGAACATAGACTCCCTCAGTGTTTCTTTTTCCTTCCTGTTAATGATCTTGTCTGCATCCCTGATGTGGCAGACAGTTCCATGGAGGCAGGTTGGTAATACATCTTTTTTTTTTTTGGTATCTCCCATAGTGACTAGCAGGATGCTTTGCACATAGTATATACTCAATAAATTTGTTTAATGAATGAATGAGTGCAAATATGTTATATAAAGACCAGTTAAGGAAAATGGGGATGCTTAGCCTGGAAAAGAGAAGACAAGGGCTCCCTATTGCATATTAAGTATATAAAGAGCTATCATGTGAAAGAGGGATTAAATTTATTGTATGTGGCTCCAGAGAGTAGAATTAGGACTGATTCATTTAAGTTTAATTACCTTTTAAAAGAAACATCTAAATAGCACCAATAAATGCTGATAAGCAGCTCACTGATGCTAACAAGCCTCTTATCTCCATAGATTGAAGCTCAGAAGTTAATTACTGGCCTTGTCTAGAAAAGAGATTCCTCAACCTCTAACAAATTTTTAGCACTCAAAAATTAGTAATTTTTCTTTGCGTAAGATTTCTTTGTTTCCTATGAGAATACTTTTCTGTTTCTAAGGGGGAAAGAAATTCCCCCAGATCTAGTATGAAAAAGCAAAGATCCGGGAATTTCTCTGCATTTTGATACATTATACAAAGATATAGTCAATAGACAGTTGGTCTCAAAATCATTAAGACTGGGATTCAAGTTTTGCCTCTGATATATACTACTGCTGTCCTTAGCAAGTCACCTTTTGGTAGTCTAGGTTGCTATCTAAGAGTAAAAATTGCAGAGAAAGTACTAACGTGTTTAGAGAGGAAATTTCCTCTCCTAGGAATTCCATATACCAATAAAATTATAGTACCGGTTTCACTCTTCCTCTCTTTACACACACACACAAAAGCAAAATCATTGATTTTACTAAACACACAGATCTGTCTCATTGTTGTAGAGTTATGGCTCATCTGTACTATGGGATCATAGATGTAGAATCGCAAAGTATTTTCATAATCCATATTCCTCTGATACAGTCTGGTTAGCCTGTATGCTGTATCCAAAATAGGAAACAGAGACAGAAATACCTAGAATGACTGATGGATGCATAGACAGATATCCCTAGCCCCAGAAGAAATCTATTAACTCCTATAACTAACCTTATCTGGCCAATCTGTTGATTGGTATATTAAAGTTGCCTAGATTGCCTCATCCTAGATTATTGCATTTGTTAAAAGCTCTATCTATTCTTGGTCTATCTCAGTTATAGAGAGTTTTGGGGGTGTTCAGGGAGATCCATGTGTTCAAGCACCACTGTATGAGGGCTTGTAGGGCCCTTTTCAGGACTGCTCATCCACCTTTGGTGTCCACCGTTCACCCAGTTCTTACCTGTGGCTCCAAGAAGCTATAGCATGCACAGCAACCTGACCCTAGTAAAACTGACTCAGCAGAGGACTAAATCAGGTTGAGGGTAACCAACATGCCTCAAGTCTGTCAGTAAATTAGTGTGATTTCTACCCCAAACATATGAAGACTTCCCCACAGGAATGGGCAGATGAGAACAATTTGTTTCAATGACAGCTGAAGCAAGTGCTAAAGAATGCTTAAAGCTCAATCAGACCTGGAAGACACCAAGATTGTCTACTGAATCCTGCCTCATCAGCAGACATCCTGACTTTTGTCTTGCCACTGAACTTTGATGACTCTGAAAGAGAGAGGCTGATGACTGTGTAACTCTGCGTCACTTCAATTCACTGCCAAGTCAAGACATTACTCTGTGATGTCACTGGTCTTTTTTGAAAATGAAGATGAACAATACCACCTTCAGTTATAAAAACCTGCTTACCCCTATCTGGCCATTCAGTCCAGCCTGTGGTTCTGGGAAGGGCTGGTCTCTCATGGATATGTGCTGTAATCTGGGCCAGGAGCAGAGCCAAATTAGTTTGTGCATTATCAATAAACCCCATAGTTAGAACAAATGGTACGAGGCTGTTTCCTAAGATCTCAGACCATAATAGCACGCCTTCATTTCACAAATGAGTTAAGTGATAGCCAATCATTAAGTGATCTCACATAATAAATAAGTAGAAGCACCAGGATTTGAATTGAGCCCCTCTAAGATCAAATCCAACATCTTTTCCACTGTACACTTCCAGACTGTGCCAGCTCTGTGCACAATCCCTTTTTCTACTTTTCTAGAACTACAGGGACTAAGTCAGAAGTCAGACAAATCTGGTTAATAAGCATGAAGTAAATAACAATTGAACAAAGAAGAAATTAATCTAGTTTTTAAATTTGTGACTCCTGAATGCCGAAAGATGGCTGAATTTGCAATAACTAGAATGGGAAACTTGGGATGTGGGTTGGTAATAAAATGCAGAAATAAAATTTTCATCGGTTTCCAGGGAGACCAGCCATGTAGATATGATAAACTAAAGTTACCAGTTGTTTTGCATAAAACTCATGTGCAGAATTTTACTGTGATAACATTTATCAATAAATGTAGTTCTCATTTAATATGAAGGCATGTCTCCTTTTATGGCTTTGCTGTGCTATTTGGGATCATAATCTCTAGCTGGAATGGGACTTCTAAGGTCTTCTGATGATGATAAACAGATGATGAACTGATGCTCATGGAAGATGTCCACCATCACATTGGTACTACGTAGCAGAGGTCTGACTCAAAACAAAATCTTGGATTCCAAATTCAAGATCCTTTTCACTGGAGCACAAGCTATTTTGAGGCAGGATGTGAGCCCAGATCCTCTAATTCCAAAGCCATTATTGCACTGTCCACATACCATGTTATATCTACATACTATATATATAAAATACACATAAATTCTCTAGTAAGGAATTTATAAAGTTTTGGAACCAAAGGAACAAATGTCAGATCTGACAAATCTTTTGATATGCACCCAAAAGAGTAACATGACATAATGGATACAGGATTAGACTTAAGAGTCAATAAAAGATGAATTCAAGTATTGCCTCTGACAGATAACATATACCTGGCCAAAGGCTGCTTTCTCAGTATGCTGAAGAAACTCCAAGATTGCAAAATACAAGACTCATAGATCTACAATTCTGGAGGAAGATTCCATACCTGGATATCCCGATCCTGATAAAATCACAGATGTGAACAACAAAAACTCATGCAATCAAAATTATTTTGTATGCACACATTCATCATTAGTATATCTTATTGGATTGTAAATTCATTAAGTTTGGATAATTACCTGTTCCTACCAAGTAGGCGTTTAATAACTATTCCAATTTATTACTGAATTTTTCTTAGAAAATCTCTCTGACCTGAATCTTTTGTCAGCTTCCTCTGAAAGAATTTTAACAGGCATATTTGCTTTTCCCAGTGTTTTTCACTGATGTAAAATTGGGTGCCTGACTTTGTCAAAGTAGGCTTTTACACACTTCTTATTCAACCCATTACGTGTTCCAGGTTACCTAGAATGAAAATATTAATTTATTAGAATTGAGAGATAAAATGATGATCACAACAAATCTTCATCATCTTCTCTGTTGAACCAGTTGCTTCTTCAATTCTTCATTCTCTAGTCTCCCACTGGGATAATTCATCATGGCTCAGCCTTCACGTTATATTTTACTCCCACTCTCCTTCCTTCACTTGCATCAATCATCAAGTCTTGTCAGTTATTCCTTCCACACATATCTTATATTCATTTTTTTCTGTTTTATTGCCATCGACTTAACCTAGGCTTTTCTCATATCATGCCTGGATAATGGTATCACCAAGTCACTTCCCTGACTTGGATCTTTCTCACACCATCCCAACAACCATCCCACTGCCAGACCAGTCCTTCTAAAGCACTCATTTCATGACAACTGTCATTCTCCTCCTGGCTGTCCTTTTTTTTTCCTTTTCCTTTTTCCTTTTTCTTTCCTTTTTATTTATAAAATTAAAAATTTATTTTATTTTTTCCTTATTATTGATATAATTTTCAATAACTGTTTTTTTTTTTACATTTTGCAATCCATGTTCTCCCACTCCCTTCCATCCATCTTCTCTCCTCAAGACAGCAAGGCAATATGATATGTTGTACCTGCTGGTTGTGCTTCTGACTTCACCATCATGCCTCAATTACCTTCCCACCTTGGAACTTTTCACATTGAACCGTCCATCTTTCTGCTCCAGCCTCCTTATCCTATTGGTGAGCTCATTCCAAAGTTGATTGTCCTTCATTCCCCTCAACACTGTCTTTCTGACCTAACAGATTTTGTTATTGTGACTCTCTGTGGATATCTTCTTCCATCTGCCTCTACCCTTTTAAGTTGTTTTAATGTATTGCCTTCCTCCATTAGAACAGAGAGGGTAGGAAACTGCCTTCTTTCTCTGCCTAACACAAAATGGGTGCTTTATATATGTGTTTTTCTATTTTTGATACTCTCTCATTCTTGAATATACAGTGGAGCCCTTCTCTATACCATAAGTAAAAACTCTTGTGCTTTACTTTCAAAGTCTCCCCTAATCGGACCATCTACCCATGCTGAGATACTCATTGTCACAAAAACATCACATGATCACTACTTCTCCCCCTAAATGGCCATTCATGCGGTGATCCTCTTCTCTACTGCTTCCCAATAGAATGTGGACCTGGAGTCAGGAAAACCTGAGTTTAGGTTCAGGCTCAGACACTATCTGTATGACCTTGACCAAGTCACTCCATTTCTACCTGCTTCAGATTCCTTATTTGTCAAATAGGGATAATAATAGCGCCTAATTCACAAAGGTTGTTGTGAGGATAAGATGAAATATTTTAAAGAGGCCTTTGCAAACCTTAAAGTAGTACATAAACGCTAGCTGTTATTATCACTAGCTCATGTCCCATCGCAGTTCTCCATGAATCAAACCTTAATTCTTCTATCTCTGATTTATCTCAGCCTCATTTCTCTGGTCTCTCATCTCAATATTTTTGTATTAGTTGTCCACATTTCCTACAATTCTCACCCTCCTCATTATCACCCTTAGCCTGGCTTCCTTTAGCTTTAAGTTTGACCTTAGAAGGAAACCTTTCCTGGTCCCCCCAGATGCTAATGATTTCCTCTACCTTCTCTGTCTATTTTGCATCTCTAGTTGTTTTGTATGAGCTCCTTAAGGGCAAGAGCTGTTTTTGCCTTTCTTTACCCAGCAGCACTTAGCTGAGTAACTGGAACATAGTAAATGCTGAATAAATACTTGTTGACTGGCTAATTAGTCGAAACCACATGACTTAGAGCTCAATTATAAAAATAGATAAGTAGTCAAAGGATAGGAATGGGTAATTCTCAAATAAAGAAATGATATTGTTAAGGTGTCCAAAGTCATCGATAAAACAAATACAAGTTAAAATCATCTTAGGCTTCACCTCAAATCCAATGGATTAGCAAAAATAATAACAGAGGAAGATAACCATTGTTGGAGAAGATGTAGGAGGACAGGTACACTACTGCATTGTTGATGGAAATGGGAACTGGTTCAACTACTCTGGAAAATAATTTGGAACTACTCCCCAAAAGGTCATTAAACTCTACTTTCCCTTTGACTCACTGATATTTTTTATTAGGAATGTACTCAAGAAGGACAAGGATAGAGGGGAAATACTGATTTCTACAATGATTTTTATAGCAAGATGTTTTGTCATAGCAAAGAATTGGCAACTGGTAAGGTAGGTAATTCAAGGTTCGTGGAGTTTGTTTTTCCTGTACACATTTGACTTCATATATATATATATATATATTTTAAAACCCCTACCTTTTGTCTCAGTATCAGTTTCAAGGTAGAACTGCAGCAAGGGCTAGGCATTTGGGGGTAAGTGATTTGCCCAGGGTCATACAATTAGGAAGTATCCGAGGCTACATTTGAACCTGGGTCCTCTCAATTCCAGGCCTGGTGCTCTGTTTATGAGTTACCCAATTGCCCCACAATCTGACTTTAAAAAGGTGGCAGCTATTTTTTGTTGTTTAAATGTTATCAGTAGTGTCTGACTCTTTGTGACCCCATTTGGGATTTTCTTGGCAAGGACTTTGGAATGGTTTGTCATTTCTTTTGCTAGCTCACTTTACAGATGAGTAAACTGAGCAAATAGGGTTAAGTGACTTGCCCAGTGTGTGAAAGCAATTATTTAGGGGACATTGATCCTAGGTACAGAGTCTAGCACCAGCAAGTCAGCTTGAGCATGTCATTGTGTTAGCATCAATGTGCAAAGTCACCATGGAGGGAGGAACTAGTGGGATTTAAAAGTCAAGTGGGGGAAAAGAGAGCTCTTTTCACTTCTGCTCATGAATATACTAGTCTAGTGGCAACACAGCATGGAGGTTACCATGTCAGGCTGAATTCTGGGACCTGAACATACCTTAAATTAGTAAAACTGAAGTCTCTCTTTTTATTAACAAATGCTTATAACTCTGGTGTTATACATAGAGCCTCCAGACCACCTTTCACTTGTTACACCAAAATCACACAGCTATTAAGTGTCTGACGCCAGATTTGAACTCAGGAAGATAAGTCTTCCTGACTCCAGGTCCAGCACTCTATCCACTGTACCGACTAGTTGCCCTTGGCAGCTATCTCAATTGAGGCAAAAAGGACTAGCTCACTGCTTCCTGTCGTTAAAGATTACCACCACCACCACCACCACCATCATCCTTATGCTCTCATATAAAGGAACATCAGTCCACTTCCCTCTCCCAACCCAGCCAAGCTAGTAATAAATATAGTTGGAAACAATCCCTGGGGGTTAATGTGAAGTGGGCAGAGAAGTTCTAATAAAGTTGATATCAATTAGTTTTGAGCTTTGAGTGATTCCCGATGTGAATTTAGGAGAAAGAATGATTAGATAAACTAATGTTTAGTTACTTAAGACACTAGACTGTGCAGTGGATAAAATGCTGAGCCTAGAGTCAAGAGCCTAGAGTTGGGAAGTCCTAAGTTTGAATCTGACCTTGAGCAACATTTACTAGCTGTAGGATCCGTGGCAAATCATTTAACCTGTTTGCCTCAGTTCTCTCAACTGTAAAATGGGGATAATAACAGCATCTACCTCCTTATGTTGTTGTGAGGATCAAAAGAGATAGTATTCATAGGATGCTTGATAAATGCTTCCTTCCTCCTTTCTCTAATGTTCAATGCATGGATTCAATTGGAAACTAAACCAATGGCTACGTGTGAGGAAGAGTAGATTTGTAGGTAAAGTCCAGATGTGGCCATTGTGAAAGCCAACAAGTTGTGCCCCTAAAATAAGGGACTTATGCTTGAATTGGCGAGAGTATGGAAAGCATAGATGCTGGGGCTGAGAGTGTGCAGTTTGCATGCTTCTTTCCATGAACAGTATCAATATTTTAGGAACTGTGGCAGCAAGCCATAGCAGATGTAAAGAAGGCAGTACCTGTTAGGAGCAGCGGGCAATAGGAAGAGTCATAAGAAGACTGAGAACATGAGAGTAATTGAACTTGAGAACTTATGTGAATGGGTCTGTATCATGATCATTTAAATCCAAGTTTTCTGGCTCAGTCTTGTGTAATTTTTCATTGTATCATAATGGTTCTTATATAAATATTTCTTATTGTTTTCTAATAGTCTGATGAGCATTATTCTTTTCTCCTGAGCCAAATTCCAAGATCCATAAAAGCAGGGATCTTGTTTTATACTTTTGCATCCTAATGCTAAATGGTAACTCAAAAAATATTTTATAGAATCATCAATTAGTCAACAGAATCTCAGTTGGAGGGGACCGCACTTATCATTAAGATCAATCCGTAGTGGACAAGTAAATACCTCAAGTGAAGGAGAACTTTCTTCTAAGAAAATTTCATCTCATTGATAGCTTTGATAATAATGTAATGATAATAACAAAAGCAGCCAGCACATATGTAATGTTTTAACGTTTGCAAAGTGCTTTACAAATATTGTCTCATTTTATACTCATAATAATCTTAGATCTTAGATGCTATTATCTCCATTTTGCAGATAAGGAAATGGAGGCAGCCAGGAGTTAAATGACATATCCAAGGTTACACATCTAAGAGTCTAAGGCTGGACCTGACCTTGGATTTTTCTGACTCCAGATTCAGTGCTCTTATCCATTTTACCAACTAACCATCTCAAAAAAATAATTGGGAAATTTTTGTCTTGTATCAAGCCTGTATGTCCCTTTACAATTTCCACCCATTATTCATAGGTCCAAGTAAAGTAAGTCTAATCTTTCTTCTATTTGATCAGCCATTCAGATACTTGAAAACATCAAGTTTCCCCTAAATATTCTCTTCAAAGTAAACACTCCTAGTTCTTCCAATTAATCCTTTTATGGAATGACCCCTGATTTTTTTTTTTACCATTCTTGATTGCCATTTTCTGGATACCTTTTATGACCTTTCTGAAATATAGAAAACAAAAATGAATGCCACACATCAGGATTTATCTGACCAATTGACATTAAACCACTAAAAATTAAGAGCCTATTAAGAGTTAAAGAGTTTTTTTTCTTTGACTTTATTTTCATCGAGTAAATTATATTACGAAATGCACAAAAACATTTAAACATAAAGAAGACAACTCTAAAAGTGATGTAAATGGCTTTATTACAGATTCATTGTAGATTTTGGTCACCAACTTAGGTAAATCACCTTTATTTGCTTTCACATGATGATAATAATCCTCAGATTCACTTTAAGAATGGATTTTTAAAACAAAACACTCCCCCCCCCCAAAAAACCCATATACACAGATTTTATTTCCTATACTTTCAAAACATATTCCTGAGAAAAACAATAATTATTGGGTTTTTTACTTTATAATGCAATGCACTAACTAATGTTCTAAGAAGTACAAAATGGACTGTCTTCCAAAATACAAGTCTTTTGATTACAAAGTTATAGAAAAATACATTAAACACTTTGATATTGTCTTTCAATTAAGAATCCTAATCATAGTTTACCAGAAACAAAAATAACAATGCCCAATAGTTTTGCAAATACATCAATTTTGAAGCAATATAATCTCGACATCATCATGGACACCTTGTAAGAGCAGTTCTCCTGGGTAAGTTACAATCTTCCTTCTCTTGGCTGCCTTGAGGGTCCCCACCAGAGCTTCAAAGAGGTTGGCACATTTGTCATCTTGGAAAAGTACTCCAAATTTCACACTTAGCTTTCCATCAGGACCTAATCAATATAAGATAAAGTTAGCTGTGAGTTTCTTGACTCCATCTCTAAAGGGTTGATATAATCTTTAACAAGTATCCTTTAAAAGCTAGTCCATATAAATCAGGTAGGCTAATGGAATCTTCCATGTTTAATGAATTTCCAAATGACCTGCAAGGAGAATATACTAGTGATTCCCAAAGTGGGCGCTACCACCCCCTGGTGGGTGCTGCAGTGATCCAGGGAGGCGGTAATGGCCACAGGTACATTTATCTTTCCTATTAATTGCTATTAAAATTTTTTAAAAATTAATTTCCAGGGGGCTAAGTAATATTTTTTCTGGAAAGGGGGCAGTAGGCCAAAAAAGTTTGGGAACCACTGATATACACAATATACACTTCTCCATCCCCTCAGAAATAAACAAAAACTTTAGATTTGCCAGAACCAGCATAATCACACCAGAATGTCTTCTAAGAAGGCATTCAAGAAACAAGGCTTCATAATACAGTAGGCACTTAATAAATGTTTCCTACATTGTTTATTTACTGTTTTTATTATGCTTTCATAAAAGTCTTCCTGTGATGCCTCCACCTGTATGGTAATGACTCAGGGTCCTCAAAGGCTATGCCAATGGAGCATCAGCAGGTCCTCCTGAGCTGGAAAGTCATGAAGTCAGTGCCTATTCTATCATCCAAGGGTCAACCTCATTAACGTAAAGCAATTCATATCCCTGGAATGGTTGGCCATCAGGTCCTTATTTATTTGGCTACAATAGTTCATTTGAAGCAACCAAGAAAAAAACAAGAGGGTTTTATGGAGCAACTAGGTGGCTCAATGGATTGAAAACCAGGCCTAGAAACAGTAGATCCTGGGTTCAAATTTGATCTCAGACACTTCCTAGCTGTGTGGCCTTGGACAAATAACTTAACGTCCATTACCTCTCCAATTACCTAGCTCTGACCACTCTTCTGCCTTGGAACCAATACTTCGAATTGATTCCAAGATGGAAGGTAAAGGTTTAAAAAATTATATCCATGGTAAAATTTTGCCAGCAAAGTAGATTTTTTAACTTCAAATTTTGAGTTAAGAACTTTTCCCATTGTTCAGATATTGTCTTTATTGAAGTGTTCATTTATTGGAATTACCTTGTGTCTAAACCCAGATGAACTCATTAGATGGACTGAGTCCAAATCCTAGCTCAGACATTTACTAGCTTTGTAACTCTAAGCAAGCAACAACTTCTCAGCCCATTTCTTCATCTGTAAAATTGGGATAATAACAGCAACTACCTCATAGGGTTACTGTGAGAATCCAATGCAGTGATTCCCAAAGTGGGGGCTACTGCCCCCTGGTGGTGCTGCAGCGAACCAAGGGGACGATGATGGCCACAGGTGCATTTATCTTTCCTATTAATTGCTATTAAAATTTTTTAAAAATTAATTTCCACGGGGCTAAGTAATATTTTTTCTGGAAATGTGGCGGTAGACCAAAAAAGTTTAGGAACCACTGCTCTAATGAGATAATACATACAATGCCTTCTAAACAACAGAGCACTACATAAACGGTAATGATTACAGTTAGCTACAGAAGCCCATTCCCTTCAACTTTGTCTGAAGGCCTGCTTGCCTCTTGCATGAGATATTTGTTCCCTCTCCATCACTGTCAATTCTGACATCATCATCTTCAGATGACCTAGCTTTGTAAAGCACAGCATGGATTTTTAGAAATACTCCAGTATAAATGGTAACTAATAACAGGTTGGTGGCTTTTCAATAGTAGTTTAAGATTTCATGCTTACAAATATTTTGATGACTTTTTGAAACCATTCCTATACCTAAGCCTGGAGATAGCAAAAGTAAAGTGTGTATGTCCAGTTTTCCCATATAGTATAAAGGCAGTGTACTATGGCAAAGGCATAAAGAAGTCATATTTTGACACAATTGAACAGCCAAGAAACATTAACAAGGCTGCCTGCAGATCTTTAGCATAAGAAAGAGTTACACTGATCATGAATCATAATATTTAGAGCTGGAAGGAACCCCAGAGATAGCTTATTCCAATTCTCTTATATTGCAGATAATAAAACTGAAGCATAAATTGTCCAAAAATAGTAACCAACAAAAACAAGACTAAAATTAAAATCTCTAGACTTCTTTTTCCAGTAACCTCTCCATTTCCATACCATGCTGTCTTCAACCTTTGAGGTAAAAACAACAACAAACATTCATTTCTACCGTAAAAAAGTTATATTTGGCTTTCTCACTTAAAAAAAAAAACAAAACAAAAACCTTACCTTCCATCTTAAAATCAATACTAAGTATTGGTTTCAAGGCAAAAGAGTGGTATGGGTTAGGCAAGTAGAGTTAAATGATTTTTCCAGGGTCACACAGGAAGTGTCTGAAGTCAAATTTGAAACCAAGACCTCCTATCTCCAGGCAGTTAGGAAGTATCTGAGGCCAAATTTGAACTCAGGACCTCTGATCTTCAGGCCTGGCTCTCTATCTACTGAGCTACCTAGCTTGTCCCTATTTGATTCTCTTTTACTGAGAAGGTAATGACAGAGCATTGGGGAAAAAATGGGGATGTGGGAAGGAGCCAAAAGTAAGAGGCTGAAAATAAGACTCTAAAATACCTAAATAGTTGCTTGACTGTTTATAATAAACTCTTAGTTTGGGGACAGAAAAAGCTCTTTACCATTTTTTAATTGTCTCCCTTTACTCCTTGCCTTTTTCCATCCTTCTCAGTCCAAATTCTGGCTCATGCTATTCAGTTCACATAACAGGCCCTCTTGTCTCCAAAACTTACCAATAATTCAAGACCCAGCTGAAGTCCCATCTGCTTTATGAAGCTTTCCCTAACTTCTCCGATTTCCACTAATATTCCCTTTTCTCAGAACTCCTGTTGCCTATAGCTTCTCAGCTATTTTTTCTCTTGATTGTTTCATGTTAATCTTATCTCCCAATTAGACTATTGACTGTATTCCATACAGCACCTTGCACATTGCTGAGCACATTGTAGGCAGTCAATATTTACTTGCTGATTTGTTGAATAACATAATTTTTGCTTGATGGTCACACTTTTACAAATCAGTTAAAAAATGTTTCTATTTTTTAAATCAATCTATCTATCCATCCATCCACCTGTCCATCTCTGTATCTATTCTATATCCTTCTTCCTTCCCCCTCCCTCTTTTCTTTCTTTCTTTCTTTCTTTCTTTCTTTCTTTCTTTCTTTCTTTCTTTCTTTCTTTCTTTCTTTCTTTCTTTCTTTCTTTCTTTCTTTCTTTCTCTCTCT
>NC_058133.1:397649422-397704934 GCF_016433145.1 Gracilinanus agilis | reverse complement strand
CCCTCCCTCCCTTCTTTCCTTCCTTCCTTCCTACCTTCCTTCCTTCCTTCCTTCCTTCCTTCCTTCCTTCCTTCCTTCCTTCCTTCCTTCCCTCCCTTCTGTCATAGATTGATTCTAAGTAGTTCCAAGGCAGAAGAGTGGTAAGGGCTAGGTAATGGAGGTTAAGTGATTTGCCCAGGATTACACAGTTAGGAAGTGTCTGAGGCCACATTTGAACCCAGAACCTCCAGGTCTGGAGCTCTATCCACTGTATTACCTGGCTGCCTCTAAATGAATTCTTTCAATGAAAGCGAGAGGAAGTTTGATCTGTGAATTAAGGATAAGGCACAAAGTAGCAGGAAGCATACTGATCAGAGAAGACAAAACAAAGGACATTGATTTCTAATTCAAACCAATAAAGTGCCTAATATGGGCAAGGAACAAAAACAAAAAGTTGTTGACCCACACTGCTTACATTCTTGGGTGGGGAGTGGGGGTGGATAGTGGTGGTGACAGTGATAACAACATAAAAGGATATAATTATTGACATGATAATTAAAAAAGGAAGGAGTACACACAAACTACTAAGGGTATCAGGAAAAATTTCATGAGCTAAGCCTTGAAGGAAGTTAGGAATCTAAAAAGCAGAAAAAAGGAAGAAAAGCATTCCAGGCATGGAAGACAGCCGATGCCAGGCACAGAGGCAAGAGACAGAGGGCCAAGTCCTCCAGAACAGCACGTAGGCCTGTATATCTGGAATACAGAACGTGCAAAGGAGGGTAATGTGCAATAAGCCTGGAGAGATAGGCTGGAGCCAGATTGCAAAGGCCTTTAAATGCCAAACCAAGTTTGTATTTTATTTTAGGAAGCCACTGAAGTTTCTTGAGCAGAGGAGTGTCACGGGGGAGAGATGCTTTAAAGATTATTTTGGCAGTTGTGTGGAATATTGATTGGAGAAAGTAGAGATTATAAACTGGAGGTTATTGCAAAAATTCAGGTAGGAGATGGAGGGCCTAAAGCAGGATAATGGCTATGTGTGTAGACAGGAAATATGTGCAAGAGAAATTGTGGAGGTAGAATTGGCAAAACCTACCTACTGATAAGGTTTAGCATTTTGGCATTTCAAAAGATGCTTATTCTTAAGCAAAGAACATGGCAATAAGAAGATATAAAGCTACAAAAACAAAACAACTTTCCCCAAGATTCTAATTTATGCTATTTGTGGTTTGTCTCATTTTTTTTTAAACTTTGGTTTGCATTTTCCTAGTTGCTAAGTATTTATATTACTGTTAGTATTTTCAAAATGCTTTCCAGTCTCTTGTAAAGCTAATCTGAACCGAATGAATACCTGAATTTTCACATATAATGGTAGCTTTCATTGTCACCAAGGAAAAAAGTCCTAATGCTACCAATTTTACATGTCATTATCTTCTGATGAGTGTGTAGCTGAAGGAAATGCAGATTTAAAAAAAAATAAACTACACAAGAATATGAGAGGAAAATAGCTTATTTTGATTCTATGTACATGAATATGCAGTTATGTAAAACTCAAGAATTCAGAGAAAATGAAGACAATTTAGTATAATTTCAATTTAGGTCTCTCATCATTTAGAATATGTAAAACAACAGCTCAGTTTAGGGCAAGAAAAATTCAAACACTAGAGCGGAATAAGATTTGGGCCTGACTAGAATTTCCTTGATTTTAGTAAAGCCAGGATGAGGAGGGTCCATGGTATTGCTCTCCTGAGAGGATAAAATGTCTTTTGACCACTGTCACCAGAGGGAGGACACAGCAACAACATGGCCTCCAGAGAACGTTCTGAGGAATAAACATAAGATGAAAGGATGAGCTGACTACAAAACACCAGCTGGGATTTCCTCCAGCTTTTAGATGCCTGCTAGGGACTTTTCCTCAAATGGAGATCTAGCTTGCTGAGAGGGATAATAAGAAAGAAATATAACTTTATACCTCTTGTACCCAGGCGTTGCATTTCTTCAACCAAGAGGTTAATTTCATGTTCCACATTCATTGTTGCCTTAAAAGAGAAGGGAAAAGGAAAAATTGTTACCATTATTACATTTCTATCTTATATAAAAAGTTTGACTTAAAAGAGTAGTTTTCTCTCTATAGCACTTAGTAATTTTGATTTCCTCTTCTCTTCTTAAAACTTTTGCTTGCTTTGGGTTACATGAGGGGTCCTGAGGGAAGTATTGTGTCAACCGACATGAACAGTTGGGAGATATGTTATCTTCAGGGGGAAGGGGAAGCTGGGAATTGTTATCCTTCAGACAAGACAAAGGGTCTCTTAAGATTTCTCAAATTTGACAACATCCACCCATACCTTGAGGGGCACAGGTAACATTTTCATCATTGCTGCCAACTGAGGAGAAGGATTTCAGAAATGAAAGGTGATGTGGGAGCTGATTGGCTTGAACAAGAAGATGGCCTTCAGCAAATGGGATCTGGATTTGTGGACCAAAGATTAAGACAGGGCGATGATAGACTTTTGGTCACAGATGAGGGACATCTAATGAAGGATACTTTATTTTCTTATTAGTTTTTCAAACTGAAAACTTTCAATTAATTAATTAATTAAGAATATTTTTGACATGGTTACATGATTCATGTTCTTTTCCTCCCTCCTAAGTGCCCCACTCCCATAGCTGATGCACAATTCCACTGGGTTTTACATGTATCATTGATCAAGGCTTATTTCCATATTATTGATAATTGCACTAGGGTGATCGTTTAGAGCAGGGGTCAGCAAACTTTTTGGCCATGAGAGCCATAAACGCCACGTTTTTTTAAAATGTAATTTCATGAGAGCTGTACAGTGCTCACAGTGCGCACTCCTGTAATAGCGCCTGAAAAAAAAATTGACTTTATGGCTCCTGCAGAAAGAACCCTCAAAAGAGCCAGATATGGCTCGAGAACCATACATTGCCGACCCCTGGTGTAGAGTCTATATCTCCAATCATATCTCCATCAACCCATGTGTTCAAGCAGTTGTTTTTCGTCTGTGTTTCTACTCCCATAGTTCTTCCTCTGAATATGGATAGCGTTCTTTCTCATAAGTCTCTCAGAATTAATGAAGGATACTTTAAAAAAAACTTTTTTAGGAAAAGTTTTATTGGACTGAAAGTCTTGTGGATCTGATCAAAAGGCATGTATGCTGAAAATAATCACTGGCATTCATAAGAGGTTTACAAATTGCTTTCCAAATATCTCATTTTACCATTACAAGTCTGGGAGGTAGGTCCTATTATTATCCCTATTTTACAGAGAAGGAAATTAATGCTGATGGAGATTAAGTGATTTGTCCAGCTATAGCAAGAGCCTCAGGCTATATTTGAACCCACGTTTTCATGTCTCTAGGTCCAGTGCTCTACTAAATGTACAACCTTGCTGCTTAAGTATGACCAGCATGTATCTCCCAAGCCAATAACCAAAGACAAAAGCAAGTATAACAGAGGAAGATTACCACTGGAGAGGCCTGGTAATTTACTGAAGGCAATGTCCAAAATGATAATATTTATTGCCTCAGATATCTACACACATTTGCAGAATATAAACTATAAACAAAGTGAATCTGAGGTCTTAACACAAAGAAATAAATTTGACCTGATGGATATTACTAAGACCTGTTCAGATGTGATATATTTGGAATATGAGGATGAAAGGTTGTCTCTTATTCAAAAGAAACAAAATAGATGAAAGGGCCAATAGAGTAATGATGTATATCTAGAATATATATTCACATGAGAAACTAAACAGCAAGGGGATATATGGTAGAAGGTATATTCCAAGTTAGACCCTTCAAATCACTTTCATATCATCTTCTCTCTCTCATCCTTTGATCAGTCTCAGAGGAAGAGTTGGCTCTTTTCTTTGTCAATGCCAATCCTTCTTTGATCTGATGATCTCTTTCCTTCATTGCTAGGAACTCACCCCTTCAATCATCCCATTCACTTTTCTAATTTTCTCCCTCTCCTTATCCAATAATTGCTTCTCTTATGCTATCAAATATGCCTAGATATTTCCCATCATTTAAAACCCTTCACTTGATCCTACCAGCCACTTAAGCTATCAGCCTACATCTTTCCTCCCTTTCACAGCAAAACCGTGTTCACTCATTTCTCCAACCCCTTATAATCCTGCTCCAAAGCTCATTGAAACTTTTCTCTCTGTGGTATCCACTAGTGATGGAATAATATTATTGTGCTATAAGAAATGATAAGCAGGATGATTTATGAAAAAGCTGTAAAGATCTACATGCACTGATGCAGAATGAAATAAGCAGAATAAGGAGAATACTGTGCACAGTAACAGCAATATTGTATGATGATCGACTATAAAAGACTTGGCTACTCTGAGCAATGCAATGATCTGGGATGATTCTGAAAGACTAATGAAGGGGAATGCTATCCATCTCCAGAGAAAGAACTGTTGGGAGTTGGATACAGATAAAAGGATATTATTTTTCATATTAGTTTATTTATAAATTTATTTTGGGGTGTGCGCTCTTACAACAATGACCAATATGGAAGTGTGTTTTGCATGGATGGCCCAGATCAAACTGCCTACTGTCTGAGTGGAAAGAGGGAAGGAGATAGTTTGGATCTTAAAATTTTGGAAAATGCATGTTGAAAATTATTACATGTAATTGGGAAAATAAAATATCTTTGAATAAAAAAAAACTGTTCTCTCCCAAAGTTACCAATGCTCCCTCTTTAGTATTTTGGTACTTTCCTGAGTTTTCATGACACTATTCTTTTCCTTGGTCTTTTTCTTACCTGTCTGGTTCCTCCTTATACCCCTTGGGATACTGTAGGATTTTTATCTAGATTCTCTTATTTTTCTCCATGTATTCTTTTTATTGGTGATCTCATCAACTCCCATGGGTTAAAATATCATCTCTATGTAGAAGACTATCTTTATGTATAGATCTATACTCATTTATATACCCATCCCTATTCTGATTTCCAGTTCTGACTCACCAACATCTCTAATTGGATGGAAACGTATTATATACCAAACAGTATTCATTACCTTTCCAAATTCTCTCATATTCCTAAATTTACTAATTCTGTTAGGAGCACGTCACTGAGCTTTACAACATCATCTGTGTCACTTTTACTCAATCTTTTTTTTTTTAACCCTTGTACTTCGGTGTATTGTCTCATAGGTGGAAGAGTGGTAAGGGTGGGCAATGGGGGTCAAGTGACTTGCCCAGGGTCACACAGCTGGGAAGTGGCTGAGGCCGGGTTTGAACCCAGGACCTCCTGTCTCTAGGCCTGACTCTCACTCCACTGAGCTACCCAGCTGCCCTCCTACTTTTACTCAATCTTAATAGCAAGTAGGTTACTATATCTTGTTAATTCTACCACCAAAACATCTTTGTATTTGTCTCATCCTCCCCATTCATGCTGCCGTCACCCCAGTTCAGACTCCCATCACTTCTTTCCCAGATTATTGTAGTCTTTCAATTGGTCTCTCTCCTGCCAGTTTCTTCTCTCCAATTAATCCTCCATGCACTTGCAAAATTGCAATGCTATTTTTCTTCTCAAAAAGTTCCAGTGGCTTCCTCTCGTGTCTGGGATAAAATGCAAACTATTCAAGCTTTTAAAGGCCTTCATAGCCGGACTCTAGCCTATCTATCCAGTTTTACCATATAATCATTCCTTTTGCATATTCTACCAAATTGGTACATTTTACATTCTAACCAAATTGGTCTGCTTAAATCTTAATCTCTGTGCATTTACACAGGTTGTTGCACATGTCTGGAAATCACTCCCTTCTCATCTATCTCAAAGAATCCTTCGCTTCCTTTGAAACTGAAGGTAGTACTCAAGTACTACCTCCTATAGGAGGTTTATGCTTACTAATCCTATTTTCTGATGAGTTCCTCCAAAAACTACAATTGTAACTGTGCTCCTCCACCTCTAGCTCTGACTCTGAAATAAAATGATACTGGTTATTCAAGGCATCATTTTTTAAAAAATTATATTTTATTTTCCCCCATTACATGTAAAAACATTTTTAAAACATTTTTAAAGTTTTGAATTCTAAATTCTCTTCCTTCTTCTGACTCTCCCTCCTTCTGTTCCTTGACATAGTAAGCAATCTAATATAGATTTTACATATGTAATCATGTAAAACATTTTCCCATTAGTAATTTTGTGGAAAATATCTCAAAAGAAAAAATTAGAAGAAAGAAAATTTAATGGTCAGTCTACAGTCAGATGCATCATTTCTTGGAGGACAGATGGCATTTTTTATCATGAGTTTCTAGAATTGTCTTGTATCACTGCACTATACAGCTGTTCATCACGAAATATTGCTGTCACTGTGGGCAATGTTCTTCTGGTTCTGCTCACTTCATCTTGTTATCAGTTTATGTAATTTTTCTGAAATCATCCTGCTTGTCATTTCTTATAGCATGATAATATTCCATCATTATAATATACCACAACTTATTCAGCCATTCCCCCAATTGATGGGCAACCCCTCAACCTCTAATTCTTTCCTATCACAAAAAGAGCTTCAATAAGTATTTTTGTACAAATAGATTTTACCCCCCTTTTTTTTAGATCTTTTTGGGAAACAGACCAAGAAATGGTATTGATGGATCAAAGGATATGCAAAGGTTTAGAGTCCTTTGAACATAGTTCCAAATTGCTCTTCAGAATGGTTGGAACAAATCACAACTTCATCAATGGTGTATTAGTGTCCCAATTTTCCCACATCCCCTCCAATATTTATCATTTTCCTTTTCTGTCATAATAGCTAATATATCATAGATATGCAGTGGTACCTCAGGCGTGTTTAATTTGCATTTCTCTAATCAATATTGATTTAGAGCCGAGATGGGCAAACTTTTTAAAGAGGGGGGCAAAGGAAAGGAAATGCTCATCTGTCAGTCTGTTTCTAAGCCAACTCTTTCAAAATTTCATTGTATTGTATCCTACTCATTGTATTTGTCAGGTTAGGAATAATGTCATGGCCCCAGATAGAACATTTCAGGCCCCCCCTCCCATATGGCCCACGGCCTGTAGTTTGCCCATCACTAATTTAGAACATTTTTTCATATGACTATAGATGGCTTTGATTTCTTCATCTTAAAATGAAAAAGGCAACATTTTTACTGGTTGTCTCTCCCTCTTCCTTTCTGCCTCCTGGCTTCCCTGGCTTCTTTCAAGCCTCCCAAGCAAATCCCATTTTCTATAAGAAAGTTCTTCCCTTCATGCTGACACTTACTCTCTGAAATTATCTTCAATTTATCTTGTCTCTCTCTTATTTGTTCTCCCTTTAGTCTGTGAGCTCCTTGAAAAAAGGGAGGTTTTTTTTTTTACCTTTCTTTGTATGCAGGGCACAGTGTTCAATACATAATAACTACTTAATAATTGTTTGTTGACTTCAATTTGTATGGCTACTCCTTTAAAAAGGTAGCATGTCACAGCGGTTAAGGAATTGGACTTGAGGCCAGGAAGACTTCAGAGCCAGAAAGCCAACTATATCTTGGGTTCAATTTGATACATATTGTCTTGTGATCCAACTAAGTTCCTTAACCTCTCAGTGCTATAGAGAGAAACTCTAGAAGACTCTAAAATGAAGAGAAAGTGCTAGAATCTTTCACAGAGGAATTTCCTTCCCAGAATGAAGTTAAATTGTAGGCCCTGCCTCTATCCTTATATCCTACTTTGTAACTTTTGTAGATACTTTTCAGTGGAAATGTTTTCCTAATGGTGTGCAAGGATACTATTTTCCTCCAAGTCACCAAGATTGGCAACAAAGTCAATTCCTCATTCTAATTTAGTCCTCTTATATAATTCATTGCCAAATCTTGCATCCCCACCTAAATAATTCTCTTATACACCCCCTTTTCTCCACTTGGGGCTATCATAAAAGTTCAGGCTGAATCACTAGTTATGGTCTTGTTAAAAAATCATGGAGAAAAAATACTACATACCTGGAGAAAGACAATGTACCAATTTCTAAAATAATAAAGAAGGTATATTTCTCACACTTTAGCCCAGTGGGTTTGAGTTGGATTCCTAGAAGAATTCTGGAATGTCATAAATACTAGGAGATAAAAGATGAGATGATCTTAAGCTAGAAAGAGAATTTAGATATCATCCAGCCCAACCTCTACATTTTATGGATGAAAAACTGAGGCCCAGAGAATACCCAAGATTATAAAATAATATAGCTAAAGAATAAAGTAGCAGGATTCAAATACATCTTCCAAAAGAACATGTTGAACAAGACTAATCTCACTTCCTTTTTTAACAAGGCAACTGGACTCATCCATTAGTGGGAAACTGTGGATAAAGATGAACCATATTTCTGTAAAGGAAGTGAGAAAAGCTCCCATGATATCTAACGAAGAGGAGACAACATACACACAACCATGTACAAATAAGATATAAACAGAAAAATAACTAATAAGTAGAAATAAGCAAGACAGTTTTATATATACATATATCTTTTTTGTCAAATGAAGCCTTCTCTAATAGAGAGAGAGGATGAGAGTTACCTGGGTATTTTAATGTAACAAATAAATAAATTTAAATAAAAAAGATATAAACAGGATAAACTCGAGATCATATTAGAGGGAAGGCACTGGCATTAAGAGGGATTGCGAAGGTTTTCTGTAGAAGATAGAATTTTATCAGGGACTTGAGGAAAGATGCATAAATGAGGTGGGAGAGACTATAGTCATGAGGGAAAGCCAGTGAAAATGCAGAGTTGGTAGATGGAGTATCCTGTTTAAGGAAAAGCAAGGAGGCCACTGTCAACTGATTGAGGTATAAATGTGAGCAAGGAGTGGAGGGAAGTTAAGGTTTAAGAAGATAGGAAAAGTAGGAGGGCGTCAGGTTATGAAGAACTTTGAATGTCAAAATGAAGATTTTATATTTAATAGTGGAAGACATAGGGGAGCCACTGGAATTTACTGAAAAGGGGGGAGTGGGGTGATATAGAGCAGGTTCTATTTTTTGCCCTTCTTTGAATTCCCAGCATTTAGCACAGTATCTAGCACTTAGTAGTGCTTAATAAATGCTTGTTAACTCTAAGATTCTATGTATCAATCTTGTCCTTGTGAATGGATTCTTGGTTCTTCAGGGTAGGGCACTATTTCTTAAAACTACAATTCTCTTGACATTAGTTTTCCTATTTATAAAATAAGGAAGTTGGATAAAATACATGAACTCCAATGTTCCTTCAAGCTCTAAATCTAGGATCCTTACAGGTTCTGAGGGCAGGTAGCAATTTTCATTGTCTTTGTATTCCTAGCACCTTTTACAGTAGACATAGTACATGTTAATATATGTTTACTGGAAGGCAGCTAAGCCAGGCCTGGAGACAGGAGATTCTGAGTTCAAAATTGACCTTGGATATTTCTTAGCTATGTGAACCTGGACAAGTCATTTAACCCCAATTGCCTAGCTCTTGCCACTCTTCTGCATTGGAATCAATATTTAGTATTAATTCTAAGACAAGAAGGCAAGGCTTTTTTAAAAAAATGTTTACTGGATTGGAATATTTCTTATGTCAGTTTTATCTAACTGGATTGTAAGATTCTTCAAAGCAGAGAGAGTTCTATTTGTACTTTATGTCTCTGAAGCTCAGTTTCTCCATCTGTAAAATGAGTGTTCAATGAGATGACCTAAATTCCTTCCTAGTTCAAAATCCATATTTGTATTTCCTTAGTACTTTCAGAATGTTATATGCAAATGAGTACTCAATAAGTTATTTTTGGATTTACTCATTTAGTTAAATGAACACAAATTCTGCATTTGAATTGCCAGGTTTCTAGCTGTATTGATTTTGTGGGTAAGCTTTAGATGTGACCATCAGGACTGTACTATTATCTTAAGGAAGGTTTTGACATAAAAACCATGTCTTTAACTTAAGACTAGAAATATATCTACTATACTGAAGTCATACAAAACATATTTCTGTATTATCTATGTTTGGGGATAGGGAAATGAGAGAAGGAACATAAAGGAAGGCAGAAAAACATGCTTCAATCTGCACTCTGAGACCATCAGTTCTCTATCTGGAGGTGAATATCATTTTACAACATGATCCCTTTTCAGTTGTGGTAGATTAATGTATTGATTAGTTACTGAGTTTTTTCCACAGTTGAGTATCTTTACAATATTGCTATTACTGCATAGATTATTCTCCTGATTCTGCTTACTTCACTTTGTATCAGTTCATATAAGTCTTCCTAGGTTTTTCTGAAACCAACTCCTTCATCATTTTTTATAGCACATTCCATCACATTCATATACAACAACTTGTTCTGCCATTTCCCCAATGGACAGGCATTCCCCTCAAGTTTCCAGTTCTTTACCATCAGAGGAACACATGAGGAGAAAAGGAGTAATAGAAGGGAGTAAACTTTCTCTCATGAAAAGACAATTCAATGGAAGAGAAGATGGGGGTGGGTAGGTGGCAGGCTATATTTGAACCTTACTCTCATTGGAATTAGCTCTAAATGGGAATAACATCCACATTAAAGGAAATGGAGAGGGATGGACAAAAAGAAAGGCTAATTGGAGGAGGTAGTCATCGAAAACAAAACTTCAAAAATAAAACAGGGAAAGGCTAAAAGGAGAGATAAGGATAAACGGGGGAAAATAAGATGGACGGAAACCCACAACTAGTCACCCATAAAATGGAAAAAGATAATAGTGGATTTAAATTCAGAATCCCACAATATGCTGTCTACCAAAAAAAACAAAAACAAAACATTTAAAACAGCAAGACCCACACAAAGTAAAAGTAAGGGGATGAAGCAGAATCTACTAAGCCTCAGCTAAAGTTAAAAAAACCCCAGGGGTAGCAGTCATGATCTCAGACAAAGCAAAAGTAAAAATCAATCTAATCAAAAGAGATAAGGAAATTATCTCATAATAAAAGATACCATAGACAATGAAACTATCGATTCTAAACATATATGCACCAAAAGGCAGAGCATTCAGTTTCCTTAAGAAAATTTACATGACTTTTTTATGATTAAAATTTTCTAGAGACTGTATCTTAATGTGCAATTATTTATAAAATAATGGAAAGTGGGCCAGGAAAAAAGAAGGCATTAGTCACATATGGTCAGTCATTCCCTTAGCAGCCTCCTCTGATAGCCAGGCTGATACAAACTTACTAGCCTGAGTTCCCAGGAAAAAGGTCCCCACTTTCTTCCAGTACTTCAATTTATACTCTCTGTGAGGTCCCTTTCCAAAGCCCCTCTTATTGGAGGACTCCAAACTCATGCTAGGCAAGAAACAAGGGTCTTCCAGATGCCAGAAGTCATGAGACTTTTATAATGACTGCACAGTGTGCATATCTGCCTTTCTCCACCTCACTATCTTAAGAAACTTGTTTATAGATTAAAAAAATTTTCTGTCTATTCTTATTCAACAAGATGGTGGGAAAAGAAGCAAGTTGTAGCTTTAATCTTAATATTTTCCACAAATTATAAGAAGAAACAGAGAGTAAAACACTATTAGTGGAGGACCTCAAACTTCCCCTCTTAGAAATAGATAAATCCAACCAAAAATAAAGAAAGAAGTTAAGCGGGGGAAAAAAATAGGATGTTAGAAGAGTTTGATATGAAAGACTTCTGGAGAAAACTGAATGGAAACAGAAAGGAATACACCTTTTTCTTAGCAGTACTTGGCACCCTCCCCCAAACTGACCAAATAATAGGGCATAAAAATCTCACAACCAAATGTAGCAAAGCAGAAATAATAAATGCATTCTTTTCAGACCATAATGCAATAAAAATTACATTCAACAAAGGGTACAGAAAGACCAAAAACTAATAGGAAACAATCATTTTATCTTAAGCACAAATGGTTCAAAAAACAAATCACAGAAACAATCAACAATTTCATTAAAGAAAATGACAATGAGGAAGCTGCATCCCATAAGCTTAGGTATTTTGTACTTAGGGAGATCTCAAATGCTCACATCAATAAAATAAAGAGCAAATCAATGAATTGAGCATGCAAATTAAAAAAACTAGAAAAAGACATTAAACCCCGCCCCTATTAAATAACAAATTAGAAATCCTGAAAATCAAAGAAGAGATAATTAAAAGTGAAAGTAAAAAAGTATTGAATAAATAAGATAAGGAGTTGGTTTTATGAAAAATTAAAAAAAGTTAAACCAATAGATAACTTCATTTATAAAAAAAGAAGAAAATCAATTACCAATATCAAAAATGAAAGGCAAAATCACAACCAACTCTTTACCATCACAAATGGTGCTACTATAGTTTTATACATATGGGTCATTTTTCTTTTACAGAAACTTACATTCTAATAGGAAACACAAAATGTAGTAAACAAATGAGTATATGCAAGGTACGGAAGGCGTAGATGGAAAGTACCAATAGTGGTTTTGTGGTTTTTCTCAAAATGTCTTTAAATCTATTCTCAGATTGTAGAATTTTTTTACCCCATAGATATCTTTTTTCAAAACAATAAGCTCTAAAAATAAGACAAAGAAAATAAATCAAAATAAGGGATATGTAATGGAGATACATGAAATAGAAGACTGGGGTAACCTATCTCAGAGTAGATATCATCAAAAAATTCAGGGTCTGGGATGACTTGTATGAACTCATGCAAACTGAAATGAGCAGAACCAGAAGAATATCATAGTACATAGTAACAGGAATATTATAAGGATGATCAACTGTGAAAGACTTAGCTATTCTGATTAAGAAAATGATCCAAGACAATTCCAAAGGACTCATGATGAAAAATGCTATCCACCTCCAGAGAGAAAACTCATGATCTCTGAATGCAGACTGAAATATATCTTTTTTTAAAGCTCTCTTTCTTTTTAGCCTCTTATGTTTTCTAATACAATATGGCCAATATGGAATTGATTTGCATGATGCCACATATATAATCAATAGTAAATTGCTTGCCTTCTCAAGGAGAGTGGAGGACAGGAGGAATGGAGAGAATTTAGAACTCAAAATTTAAAAAAAAAATTAAAATGTTTTTACATGTAACTGGGAAATAGTTAATGAAATTTAAAAATATATATATATATTTTAAGCCCTTTACTTCTGTGTATTGGCTCTTAGGTGGAAGAGTGGTAAGGTGGGCAATAGGGGTCAAGTGACTTGCCCAGGGTCACACAGCTGGGAAGTATCTGAGGTCGGATTTGAACCTAGGACCTCCTGTCTCTCGGCCTGACTCTCAATCCACTGAGCTACCCAGCTGCCCCAATAAAAAATATTTTTAAAAATTCAGATTCCTATTCTGACTGCTGCCAGCCTCCATGTCTTTCCTCATTTCTAGAATGCATTTTCTTTCTCAAAATCTCTATTTTCTTTCAAGGCTCAGATCAAGTACCTTATCCTAAGCAAAGTCTTTCCTGATTCCCTTGGTTAGTAGTGCTGTCTCTCTCCTACTTCAATTATCTATCATGTATATGCTTTATCTTTTTGTATAATGTATCCCCTCAGTCAAATGCAAGCTCTTTAAGGGCAAGAACTTTAACATTTTATCTTTGTGTCCATAACACAATGCTTGGCACAGAGTGGGCACCTCACAAATGCTTATTGGATTGGATTACTTGAATTACAAGTCAATTAACCTTTCAGGGCTCTAGTTTTCCTCAATATTTAAAATAAGGAGATTGGGGAGGTAAATGAAAGACTCTTCCCTTCCTAAGTAAAATTAAAATGTTGCACAAGTCTATCAGTTCTGTTTAATCGTTTTTCTTTGTCACAAGGGAGAAAGGTATCACATGAGGGTGGAGTTTAGGGGAGTGAAATCTATCTAAAAACAAAAAGCATCCATAACATTAAAAAAAAGCAACCCTTACCTTCAGTCTTAGAATCATTACTATGTATTGGTTCCAAGGCAGAAGAGCAGTAAGGGCTAGGCAATGAGGGTGAAGTGATTTGCCCAGCGTCACATAACTAGGAAGTGTCTGAGGCCAGATTTGAACCCAGGATCTCCTGTTTGGCCCTGGCTCTTAAGCCACTGAGCTACCCAGCTGCCCCCCATCCATAACATTTTTAAAGGGGGAAAAAAAAAGCTCTCTAAGGCACCTTCCAGCTTAAAATCCTATGATCCTAATATTATGCTTTTTCTTTTCATTTTAAGATCAAAAGGCTTATCACATTCACATTAGCTTCATTATTTTGAATCACACCTCCTATTTCCTGTCTAAATCTTGCATTTCATTTGTGAAAATAAAGTAAGGCAGCAAACCAGTTGTGCATGACACCCTCCAACTCCTAACTCTGATATAATGCAGCCGCTTTTCAGAACACTCAAAAATGCTGATTCTCATTTTTCTCTTTCTCTCTCTCCCTCCTCTCTTTCTCCTCTCTTTCTCCTTCCTCTCTCCCTCTCCCTCTCCTCCTCCTCCTCTCTCTCTCTCTCTCTCTCTCTCTCTCTCTCTCTCTCTCTCTCTCTCTCTGTCTCTGTCTCTCTCTCTCTCTGTTTCCCTCTCTTCTGCTCTCTCTCTCCCTATCTCTGTCTGTCTCCCTCCTTCCTCTCACTCAGACAGCATGAGTCATCTGATCAACTGATTGAAGAACTTGCTGCCTGACAGCTCTCAGTGAGGAGCACCAAAACTAGTCACTGTCATGGAAAGGCTGAAACAGTAATAGGATCCTTAGTGATATGTATAAATAGGTATATCACAAATATGCAGGTTTAAAAAATATCAAATAAGAAAAATAGTAGGAGGTAGCTAGGTGGCTCAGTGAATTGAGAGCCAGGCCTAAAGAGAGGATGTCCTGCATTTAAATTTGGTCCCAGACATTTCCCAGCTCTGTGTGGCCCTGAGCAAGTCTTAACCCCTATTATCTAGCAATTCCCATTCTTCTGACTTGGATCCAATACACAGTATTGATTCTAAGACAAAAGATAAGAATTATTTGAAAAGTATAACATTTCAGGTCATAGAGAGCTAGGCTGAGGCGGGGTAGGGGTGGGAGGAAAAGTCTAGGCACTTTATGTTTGTCCTGCTAGCACTTAGCACGATGCCTAGCACCTGCTAGGGGTTTAATAAATGTTTGTTGATTGATTGATAGTATGCAATGCAAAAATTTGGTTTTCATAAACAGTACTAATTTTTATATCAGGGCCCTAGAATAGAAAGGCCCAAATCTATTCCTAGTGTATAGTAGAGATTTTCTGTGCCTCAAGCATCATTCAGTTTACAGATTTTTGCATTCTCTTTGTCCTTGGGAACATGTTCCTTTCACAGATTCTGGTTAGCAGGAAAGTTTTAGAATAATTTTTTTTCCAGTGTATGTGACAAGTTATCACTTGTCCACTACAGGTGTGGGGAAGGGCTAAGGGCTTGATGGATCACCTTCTAATTAGCTATTTATGAATTAGAGAGGTCTTGGGATATTTAACACAGGAGTTGAATAAGGAGCTCCCCAAAGTACATACCTATAGATACCTGGGTCAGGAGTTTCTAGGATCTTTGAAGAATTCAAGAGAGCTCTTTGCCTAGAATTCAAATGTCTTGATCGGTCACTTAAATTATTTTAAAATTAAGAAACACTGCCTCTCAAGAATTTCAGTCATTACAGATGCTAAGGTTCTTTAAATTAAATCTGCAGCACCCTTTACCAACATTCTGAGTGTGATGTGACTGGCATTCATGTCACTGGGTTTGAGTTAAGGTTTTCTTTTCCCAAGAGGACACTGTTAGAATACACATGTGTTACCTGAGAAAAGTTTACATGTTATCAATCAATACCATCTTCAGAAATTAATTTATCAGAGGAGCTAGCCAGTCATTTGGAAGCAACCAAACATGAGAGAAGGCAGCTAGGTTTAGCTAGGACAGAAGGGAGAGGGAAAAATCAAGAGCAATGTGCCACTGGTTGGACAGGTCCAGGTGGGCCATGATAAGATGGGGGTGATCCAGGCAGCTTGGAGGCAGCAAGGGTTCAGGGCACCTAAAGACATGTTCTGTGGTAAAGAGATCTGATCTCTCTGAGTTTCAGATATGTAATTAAAAAAAAAACCTTATCTTCTGTCTTAGAATCAATACTAAGTATAATTTCCAAGGCAAGGGCTAGGCAACTGGGGTTAAGTGACTTGGCAAGAGTTACACAGCTAGGAAGCATCTGAGGCCAGATTTGAACCCAGGACCTCCCATCTCTAGGCCTGGCGCTGCCCCTTCTCTCTTTTTAGACTTCTCTTGTTCAAATAGACCAGAAGATAACATGAGAACTTTGAGAGTGACTTCAGTGAGGCTAAGCACATTTCTAAGGTCAGAGCACAAGGGCTCCCTAAGACTATTTACAAAAATGGGCCACTAAACTCTTTTTCCTCCTCCAGATGCCATAGGCTGCTATGGTTGAAAAAAGAGCATCATAATTGGGCAAAATAAGTTTCTAGGATGCTTATCCTTTTACTGGACACAATTATCTTTTCTCCAACCTACCTTTATTAAAAAACATTTTCTTCAACCCTTCTAGGACCTTCTTGCATGCCTTCTCCATGTTATTTGGATCTTGAGGGGGTTCGTTAGACCAGGTTTACATTTTTTTGGAGCTGAGTTCAGAAGTCTTTGTCAATCAGGCCACCATTAACTGTCTGGTATCCACCTAGTTAATGTGTAGGCCTCAAATAAAGCTTTCAATTTTGCAGTAAATTCTTCAGGCTTTTCTTGCAACTGGAAGAAATTAAATCACCAAGAGCAAAATTTGGTGAGGGACCAGAGGATGTGGACATGTTGGGGAGGGCCACCAGATTGTGGAAATTCCTGTAAAGGAATGAGGGTCTCAAGAGCTTTTCCCTTATTTTAATCCTCTGCGTAGGGCTTCAGGGTGATTTTGTTGGAGTGATGTTCAGCCACCTCCCAGCAAAGGTGGGGGCTATGTTGAAGCCTTTAGTGGGAGCTTTTTTTCTGGGAGGAAAGGGACAGAAGAAAGGCTGGAGAGCGTAACCACAAACCCAGGAGGTCCTCCAGGATTGGAAGGGGCAGTTCCTTTGATAACTAAGGGACTGATGAATATAAGGAACATGGAAGGTCAGGGTTCTTACTTTACTTTTTTTTTTTTAAACCTTTACCTTCCATCTTGGATTCAATACACAGAAGAGTGGTAAGGGCTAGGCAATGGGGGTTAAGTGATTTGCCCAAGGTCACACAGCTAGGAAGTGTCTGAGGCCAGATTTGAACCTGGGACCTCCCATCTCTAGGCCTGGCTCCAGGGTTCTTATTTTCAAAGGCCTTAATGTGCTCCTTTAATTTCTTTTCTGTAAGATTAAAAATTAATATCCAAATACTCCAAGCATTATATTTAACAAGATTTATTAATAATAACTAAAGTAAAAAGTAAGAGTAAAAAGGGTGGTAACAGCCATGGTTCAGGGGGAAAAAGAGGAAAAGAGGGCAGGCTTACCACAAATTTATAGACAACACGTAAAGACATAAGGTGGATGAAAGGAAAAGGATTCTGGGTAATGTAGTTCAGTGGTTCAAGATTTTCTAATTATACATTTCATTCTCATCCTTGGAACTAACAATAGAATCAATTTTCTTTTTAATGACTTCCTCACACCATAAAAAATAGGAATCCCCCTGATGTGGATGTTCGGTTTCAATAGTCCCATGGAAAATCACTAATCTGGGCTGGGTGAGTGGGTTTTCCAAGGGAAATTGTAACACCGAATCATCCCGTGTATAAAAATGTCATTTTCCTAAGTATTGGGTGGCTCTGGGGTCATAAAGTTTAAACATTTTATCTGCAGGCATGCCTGCAGTGGGTTTTTGAAGTCCTGGAACCCATTATGAGGACAAATAACAAAAACAACCACAAACACACAGGGACCTGGGCTAGGGGCATAGGAGACAGGAATTAACCAAATTTTCAATCCTGGTAGGCTGCTCCTAATCTAGGAGAGAAATTTGCCAAAGGAAATTCCTCAGGACACCTCAGGGCATTCAGAAATATGCCCCTTACTTTGGTTTTGCATTCACAACACCATCCTCAAGGAAGTCCTTATGTGGCTGCTGTAAGGGTTAGTGCCAGAGCAAGTAGTCAATTCATAGATCTAATCCATCCCGGAGGAAGGCAGTTAGTGGGGACAAAGGGCCAAGGTTGGCCAATGACCACAGATATCCCTGTCCAGGGAACTGACTTATGATTCCAAGATACCAATATGGATCATAAACATACATGAAATAGTTATAAATACTAGGTGGCAAAGTCATTCCAATTATCTCCGGGATTGGTCTCAGTTACTATCAAGGAAACCAGCTTCTAGAAGACCTGAAACAGACCCCGAGTCAACACGGCCAATTCTAAACCAACCGGCTGAGATGAGAAATTACTCACCAGATTCCCATTTCAGGAAAGATTCCAAGTGGGTGAAGTCTGTGAGGTTTCTGGGTCTCCACTCCCAAACTTGGGATGATGGGAATAACCAGGTAACTGGACCAAAAATTTGAACCAAAACAGGTTTTATGGAGTTCACCAGCAATAATGGCTCTCCCACGCAGGTAGTCACACTTTTCTGGGGGAGACAGTGTGCTTAATAGGATTTGGGGTGATAGAAGAACAGCAAGGATGGGGTGTCTAGTTTATTATGGAGCTATTCCTAGGGTTCTGAGACAGATCTTAAGTCCTACTTGTTTGTCCACTGAACCCAGGATTTTGAAGTTAAGCTAGTTCTCTAGATCAGGGTACAAAATAGGGCATGTTGATCCCTTGTTCAGGGCTGCTTGCTATTATAGAGAGCTAGCCGGGAACATAATAGGAGGGGGGGCATTGATAGGTGGCGATCCACAAGCTGTAGGCAGCTTAATCTGCATCATTGGGGAGTGAACTTTCACATGATGCTGATAAGATCACCAGTGTGGCCAAGACCAAAGGAAAACCTCATCATATCATGTCCTCCAGGTACGTATATCTTTAAGGAACCTCTCCCTACACTAAAAAAAAGCCTAATAAGCAGATGCTATCTTTTCTGCACCTGGGATAAACACTAGAATTCTAACAAGATTCTACTGCATTAGAGCAGTGTCTAATGGTGGCTCCACAGGCCCTGGCATTTGCACAATTGCTAACATAAGGTGTGATGCCTAACATTTGTAGAGTACTTTTTTAACTTCCAAAATGCTTTCACATGGAAAGATCCTTTCACTGTGGACATATGGTGTATGTACTGACTTGCAAGTGGAAGAAGAAAAGCTGCAGCTGTTTGATTGTACACACGCACAAAGAGAGGAGTTTTTGTCATGCAAATGACAAATTCATTAGAATCTATTCCTTGCATCATACAAAGGTCAATGTCATCCTTTAGAATCTGAACAAGAAGTGACAGTATGTCGTAGTTCCCAGGACATTCCAGATGTGCAAAGATATAATTTCTGGAAGCCTTATAACTCAAGAAATTTTGAATTATTTTTTGGATAGATTCTTACATACAAATTCTTAAGGGCAAAATCAGACTTTGATGCCAGCCCCTGACAAAGACAGTGAAGAAGAAAAAGAAATCAGTAATTTTTGTGGCTTATTATCTGTCCATTCAATCATTCCTTCAATCAATTAACATCTACTAAGGTGTTTATTAATTAACATTTATTAAGGTGTTTATTTATTAATTAACATTAACTAAGGGCCTGTGCAGTGTAATGCATTATGCAAGGTGCTGGAGGAGATAAAAGACCTGAGCTTTTATCTATGATGATAAGAACAGTGTCAGGAAGGCAAAGGGTAATAGGCTGAACTAAGTCATTCACATTCTGTTGCTCATTTCCCTTCATGATCAACATTCCCCTTTGGGATCAGTAATACCAGGAACAGGCTAGTTACTAGGACAGTATGGCCAAGGAGCAAATTATGCCCAACAGAGCCACATGGAGATCAAACTCTTAACTGTGGTTTCATTCATTTATTCAGTATTCAACATTTGTTAAACACCTCATATATATAAGCACTGTGACGGGGATTAAGAAGGAGACAAAGCTAAATAGCCATAGTCCTCATTTCTAGGTGTTGATAATCTCCCTCAAGGAGCTAAAACATATGCACAAATAAATATAATGTAGTGAAATATAGTAAGTGCATAAGAACTGCATAAAGAAAGCCAATCAACAAGCATTTGTTTAAAAAAAAAAACAAAAAAACAAAACCCTTACCTTCTGTTTTAGAAATGATACTAAGCATCTGTTCCAAGGCAGAACAGTAAGGCTAGGCAACTGGGGTTAGGTGATTTTTCCAGGGTCACAGAACTAGGGAGTATCTGAGGTCATATTTGAACCCAGGACTTCCTGTTGCCAGGCCTGGCTCTCTATCTACTGAGTCACTTAGCTGCCCCTAAATGCTACAGATATTTAAGGAAAGGAGCCATCAATGTACTGTAACTGGAGGAAGTTTCATGGAGTAAGTGGGACTTGAGGAGCCTTAAGTGATACAGAACACTTAAGACAGTGAGGGAGAAAATGAACCAGGATCATTAACAGTCACATAAACAAAAGGAGGAAATTAGCCAGTAGTTTATGCTGTCAAATTTATCAAGGAGAAGTAGCCAGAGGCTCTTCTAATTAGGCTTCAACTACCAATCAATTTTTGTAATATAAACTGAAAGGAAATAATTAAATGGAAGTAGACAGTGGGTCTGGTTTATTTTTGTTATCCTTGTTTTGATTAAGATTGCTTTTCCTTTTCCTTTTTATGATTTAAAGAAGACAAGCTCTTTCAGACAGACCAAAACTACTTCTTTTACTTAGAAAAATAAGCATACTCTGGGGACAGATAGGTGGTTCAGGGAACAGAAAGTCAAGCCCAGAGACTGGAGGTGCTGGGTTCAAATTTAACTTCAGATACTTCTTGGTTTGGGGGCCTTGGACAAGTCACTTGATCCCCACTGCCTAGCCCTTACTGCTTTTCTACCTCATCCAATCTAAGACAGAAGATATGAGATTAAAAAAAAAAAAAAAAAAGCATCCCCTTCTCTTTATTAACAGGCTAGAAAGATAAGAAAACTAGAAGATAAGGAAAAAACAGGCCAAATTCAATTAAAAATACATACATTAATCACCTACAGAGTGCACTAATGGCAAATGGTTCTGGAAGTGATCGATACAAAGTATAGATAAGTCTTTTCCCCAGATTTCAAGAATATTGATAATCTTGTCAATTCCAACTCTTAATATAATCAATGATATTACCTGTGAAATAAATTGGGATGGGGATGATGGAGGAAAAAAAAGAGTCATGGAAACCAAAAACAAGAAGTGATTAATGATTAAAGCACAAGAATTTTATCAAGAGTTCAATTAGTGATAAATAAACATGAATAGCACTTAGATCTGTCTTACTAAAAAATAGTGCAATCCCATATGTACCAGGAGCTACCTATCAATTAATGATAAATGGGCAAGAAAACCCACTTAGATTTGTATTAATCAATGAAAGATTAACCATTTAGGTACTCTGAGTTACCGCAAAGAGCCACTTTTGATGAACACTTGCTTTATTCCAATATCCCACACTTCAAGACTGCCAACTCTTCACATGACATGGAATGAAAGTTAGTTTATTTGGATGGTGACCACTGAATCATTTTACCACTTCAGGCCTCATTTTCTTCATTTATAATTCAGGAGTTAGAATAGAATAGATGACCTCTAAAGTTCTTTCTATGTCCAAATCTATTATCCTATGACCATACTTTACACAAAATGAATAAAATAATTACCATCTCCCATAATACTAAATAACAGAGCTGTCACTCTGGAGTTTGACATTTCAATACAATGCAAAACTTCAACTGAATCTCTTTAAAACTGAATTAACGTATGAAAAAAGATTTACTTAAAATAATACCGTTAATGCACATCTATACACAATGGTATATTTGCAGTTTCTTCACAACAAGCCTATGAAGTAGGTAGTACATGTTAAATCCCCATTTTTACAGATGAGAAAACTAAGTCTTGAAAAAAATGAAATTACTTGCCCACAGTAAACATAGCTATAAGTATTGAGTTTACTCAACTAGTTAAGTATCAAACATAGTTAATAAATATCACAAATAGGATTTGAACTCATGTCTTCTGACTCTGAGTCCTGTCTCTGATACATACTAACTATATTAATGCTATTGTTTAGATGTTTTTCAGTCATATCCTACTCTTTGTGACCCTTTTTTTTGGTCAAAGATACTGAAATGCTTTGATATTTCCTTCTCCAGCTCATTTTACAGATGGAGGAACTGAGACAAATAGGGTCAAGGGACTTGCCCAGGATCACGTGGCTAAGTATCTGAGAACAGATTTGAATTCAGAAAGATGAGTCCTCCTGACTCCAAGTCCCAGAGCTCTATCCACTGCACTACATAGCTGCCAATAGGCAAGACAGTCGTTTAATCTCACAGAGTTCTAGGCACTCCAAGATTAAAAATAGAGATAAGTTGTTGATCTATATAGTGAAGGGAATTTCCACATCCGAAGTTCTCTACACTTACAAGATCATACCCCAAGTCCCAAATCCCCTTAAATAAATTTTTAATGTCATAATAAAAACCAACCATTAAAACCAACAAATAAAAACTAACATACTTTAAAAGTTAGGAGTTCTATTTTAAATTTCTTTTGCTAAAGTTGTCCCTTTGTATATATAGCATCTGAATGCAATTGTATTTCAATAGAATTGAGTGGATTTCAAACCTTTTTGATGGTATAAATACTTCTGAGCACATTCCCCATACCTACATTTATGTTTAGAAATGTATCTGCATATATCAGTGTTTTAGAATATTATACACATAGTGAAATACATAAAAAGAAATTATAAAAGGATAAGATAAAGATGAACAATTTTAATTTTTAATATTATCACTAATACTAACCCCCTTCTCACAAAATATTAATATTTATAATATATTTTATTTATTCTATTATTTGTTTATTTTATTATAATTTAGATATTTTAGTAAGAACAATGTGACTGAATATGCTTTGCTATTTTAATTTTTTTTGATAAATAGTTTTAAGGTCTGGCTCCAAGTTTAGTTTATTCAATATTTGATTTTATGGACTCCCGTAACTGAAAGATAATTCACAAAGATTTGTATATTCAAATGGACGCCTTTACATGCATCACTGACTATGCGTACCAAATCGTGATACTCATTTTTAAATTTCATCCATGAAAATGAAAATGTGTTTGTTCTGCTAGTAAATTTCCATCTTTCTGGATGCCAATCATTTGTTCTTGCAAACTAACCAGAAGGTGATGCATTTTAATATTTTTAACAAGTGGGTTCAAACCTACTGTGAAAGTCTTTATTTCGAAGATTAGAGATTAGAAAATTCTGGCTATAAGGTTTTCGAGTGTATAGACACGAGTTTTTATGAGTGATGCCTTTAGATCATTTTTGGCAACAAAAGCTTTGTTTTTTGAATTGTCTTGCTAATCATGATGGTTTGCTAATAATCACAAAGTACCATATATAGCTAAGGCAAGGTTTATACTTATCAAAAGGGGATATTAGTCCAAATTTCAAATAATTTTCTTTGTAATTTCTAAATTACATTTTTAAACTAGATTCATCTGATTAGATTATCACTGTTTTCACCTTGTAATATGGCTGACAAAGAACTCAAACTAGAAGATGCATCAGCTTAGTCATTTTCTTGTATTCACATTAGTACTATCTTAAACTTATCACAGTACCTGGCACATATAGGGCAGGCATTTAATAAATGTTTATAAGTTGATCTTCAGCCTTTGTTTTCTTTTCAGGTATTTTTTTTTTAAACCTTACCTTCTGCCTTGGAACCAATACTAAGTAATGGTTCCAAGGCAGAAGACTGTTAAAGGCTAGGCAATTGGAGTTGTAACTTGTCCAGGGTTACAGAGATAGGAAGTGTTTGAAGCCACATTTGAACCCAAGACCTCTCAAATCTAGGCCTGGCTCTCTATCTATTGATAGTTGCCTAGTTGCCTTTGAGGTACCTTTTTAAAAATCACTTCTTAAGGACCAGCTAGGTAGCTCAGCAGATAGCTTGTGACAGCCCTGAAGTTAGGAGGACCTGCATTCAAATGATACTCAGATACTTCCTAGCTGTGTGACCCTGGGCAAGATACTTAACCCTGATTGCTTAGCTCTTATTGTACTTCTGTCTTAAAATTGATACTAGGACAGAAGGTAATGGCTTAAAAAAAAGTCAATTTATTCATTTTGAAAGAGACGGTTTAGTTAAAACTAAATAACACAATCTGTAAATCCACTTAACTGGCACATATAAACTACAATATGTCGAAATATATTAAAATTGGATAAATGAAAAAAATTGGATAAACGAGAGAGGATGCAACTGTTAAACCCCTATGTGTTGTGGAACTCACACCTTCCTCAGGTGTGCTTTGTGGCACGTGACCATGTGACTTATAGACAAAGCAATATATTAAATATTAGTAAAGCTTAATTCTGGGGCAGCTGGGTAGCTCAGTGGATTGAGAGCCAGGCCTAGAGATGGGAGGTCCTAGGTTCAAATTTGGCCTCAGACACTTCCCAGCTGTGTGACCCTGGGCAAGTCACTTGATCCCTATTGCCCACCCTTACCACTCTTCCACCAAGGAGCCAAAACACAGAAGTTAAGGGTTAAAAAAAAAAGTAAAGCTTAATTCCATTTTTCTGGATAAAAAAATATATAAGTTGAAATATTTTATTCCATTATCCTAATGGGATCATCTTGAACAACCTCCATGGTACATGCGTCCTACTTTGCAAACTACCACCCTAGGGAATAGATGCTAAACAGTAGAAAGAGCAATGGATGGCTGTGGAATTAGAGGTCCTAGGTTCAAGTCCTGCTTCTGACACAACCTATATGATCTTGGGCAGGTCCCTTAATTTTCCTATGCATCAGTTTCCTCAATTGAAAAATAAGAATTGTAACAGATGGTCTCCAAGGTCTCTACCAGTTCTGGTGCTGTGATTCTATGACACGACCCATATGCATAGAATTTGGTGGGGTCTTAAAGCATTGTTGTCTAATGAGTTTTCTAAATCTAAACTATACCATCATCTTACCATTTTCACATGCATATGCATCGAGGAGAACTAGCAGTACTCAGCTGTGTGAGCAGCTCCGCATTATGGGCTGGCATTGCCTCATGACAAACTTAAATTAATTTGCACAGGAACCATGATAGTGGTACTAAGGTAATACTCCTAAAAAAGAAAGAAATCTTCATACTCCACTTACTGGGGTTTAGTGCACTTCCAACCTTTCACATCTAAAGAGAAGATTGGAAAAATCTGTTACTGGTAGACTCAATCCTTTCTTTCCTGCATCCCTCTCATACCTATTGTTGACCTTTCCTCTTCTTATGCTAGGTGCCTAGTGCCCTACTGTTCCTGGCTATCCGAAACCCCCATTCTACTCTTCCCCAACCTTATGGCAAAACACACACACACACACACACACACACACACACACACGCACGCACGCACGCACACGCACTGAATGGTCCCCTTCAAGTTTGTCCTCAGAAGCTATGACTGCTCCAAAATAAAATAAAATCCATGCTTATTAAACATCTTCTACATATAAAGTTCTGAGCTAATTAATGGGGAGATACAAAATAAAGAGATCATTTTTCAGAGGGGCATATGACATTTACACAAGTGAATATTACATTAAAAAAATTAAACTGTGATAGGGAGAAATTTAAAGGGTTCTTTAGTTCCTCAGATTTTCTCAGAGCACTTTAGATTTCTCCTTACCACATTATTTTTTTGTCATATGAATTTCAGTTGAAAGAATCAGGAAAAATTTAATGGAGAAGTTTCTATCTGAGCTGGGCCTTTAAAAAAAAAAGAGGGCTTTAGGCAGCTAGGTAGCTCAGTGGATAGAGACCCAAGCCTGAAGATAAGAGGTCCTGGGTTCAAATCTGTCTCAGATACTTCCTAGCAGTGTGACCCTGGGCAGGTTACTTAACTCTTAATTTCCTAGCCTTTACTGCTTTTCTGCCTTGCAATCAATACTTACCAATTCTAAGATGGAAAGATTTTTGTTTTTTTGTTCTTATGAGTTCAGGAGTTGGAGGAAGGATAACTAGTGGGAAGCTAGGTGACATAATGGTAAAATATGGAACTTGTGAGTTAGGAACACCTGAGTTTAAATCTGGCTTCAGATACTTTCTACCTCTGTGACCCTGAGCAAATCACTTAGCCTCTCTCTTCCTCATTTTCTTTATTTATAAGAAAGGGGTAATAGTAGCACCAACTTCACAGGGTTTTCATGAGGATCAAATGAGATAACATTAAATAATGAGATAACATCAAATGAAATAAACTTTGAGGTGTGCTTTGCACGTCTTAAAGAACAGGATTGTTATTACCATTCCCGAAGGCATTAATATTTTTAAATAAGCCACATCACTCCCCTCTCCAAAACAAACCTCTAATGGTAGCATTCACAACATAATGGGTCAATTAATTACAGAAATGGCTCAGACTAATCAGATGGTCATTTCTACATTACATAGAAAGAGCACAGACTAGAAGACTTTGTTATTGATTTGCTATGTGATTTTGGGAAAGTCACTTTCCCTTATTTCATCTTTAATGAACCAGAGAGACCTTGTCTTATTTTTATGAATGACTTGAATGATGACATACAGATTAAGCTAATCAAATCTGCAAATGCCACAAAATTGAGAGGGATATTCACTACTCTAGGAGCTATAATAAAAATTCAAAATGATCTTCATAGGCTGGAAGCTTATATTCTGTTGTAGTAAACAACACATAAAGGGAAGCTGGAAAAAAAGAGGAGAAAGGCAGAATGGAGTGAAGATGTTTGGGTAGCAGTGTGGAAACCTGGTTCTGGGCAAGATAAAGCAAAAGTTAAAAGTCTTGCATCACAGGAGTAGCATTCAGGGTTTCAGGCTGAATGTAACTGGCATGGTGTGGAAATGACAAGAAAGCAGAATATTATTCCTATTTTGCAAATTAAAATAATAGAGTATGAAAATAACTGTAACCCCATATCTGTTACAGAACATGAAGTAAAGAGCAAAAGAAATAAAAAGAACCCAATAAGACCTGCCAAATTAAATTAACGTAAGCATTGATACCTAGAGACTTCAATGCCAAGGTTAGGATAGGTAAATACAGGGAAAAATATATTGGAAAATATGAATCAAGAATATGGATAGTCAGACAGATCTATCCATGCACAATAAATCTGATTGTTGTTGTTCAGTTGTTCTCAGTCCGACTCTTGCAAAGATACTAGAGTGATTTGCCATTTCATTCTCCAGTTCAATTTACAGTTGAAGAAACTAAGGCCAAAAGGGTTAAGTGACTTCAAGATCACACAACTAGTAAAGTATCTGAGGCTAGAATTTTACTCAGGAAGAAGAGTCTTCATAAAAAAAAGAATTCTATCCTCTGAACCACACAACTACTGTGTTTGTTGTCTGCCCATTTCCAAAAAGGACCAGTAACATCATGAGATAATATCTTTACTTGTGCATAAATCAGATTTAAGAGAGGTAAATTTGCACAGTCATTGGTTTCACTCTCTCTTCCAGAGTCATCGAAGTCCAATGGCAAGACAAAAGTCATGATGACTGGTGATGGCCCAGGATACAATGGATGACCTTGGCATCTTCAGTGTCTGGCCAAGCTCTAAGTACTCCACAGTGCCTGTTTCATCTGCCTTCATGGCCACTGGAAAAAACTGTTCTTATTTACCTATTCCACTGATACAAATTTTCACATGCTAGGAGCAGCCATCCTCTATCTCAGCAATGGGTCTAAGGCCAAGTAGTTCACTCAATCCATTTTTAGCCTGTCTGTCAAGACAATTTTACCAGAATGTGCTTGCTGTGTATGCTTCAGCTTCTTGGAAACCCCAAGGAAAGAGATGGGTGACAAATAGACACCAAAAATAGATGAGCAGCTCTGCAAAGGACTTGGCAAGCCCTCATACCAGTGGTGTTAGTCCTCCCTAAACACCTGATATGATTAGGGGAAGACAATAGCAACAGAGAAATCAAAAAAGGCTTCACATAAAAAAACAGTGCTTAAAATTAATGTTGAAGGAAACAAGGGATTTTAAGAGATGTTCGTGAAGCCACTTATTTAGGGGACCTGGATCCCAAGCACCCTAGTGGCAGGATATAAAAGTCACAGAGTCATATGGTGTGTCTGACAGCTGGACTCCTAGGTTCTCCATCAATGTGGGCATACTGGGTATCACTGTGGCAGAGACAATGTAACATGGCCCTGGAGGGAGGAGCATTTTTGATTAAAAAAAAAAAAAGAGCTCAGGAAGGAGAGTGGTCCTTTTGTTTCTCCCTTTGAATGAATGACTTTTGTCTTGCCATTGGACTTCTCTGGGGTTTTGCTCTCTCTGAGCATCTCTGGCAAACCTCAGCCTGAGCAGGCTAAACGGAGAATCAGACTCAAAGTTAGAAAGGCTGAGCTCTCTCTCTCTCTCTCTCTCTCTCTCTCTCTCTCTCTCTGTCTCTCTTTCTCCCTTTTTTTTTACTAATAAATGGTTATGAATCTAGTAATAAGTCTCTAGATTAATTTTCATAATGGATGGAAGTGAGGAGGGAGTGCATTCCAGGCATTGCGGACAACAAGTGAATAGGCACTGAGGTGGGAGGTGATATGTGTGTAAGGAACAGCAACCAGTTTGGCTAGACTGTAGAACTCCAGAAGAAGAAAAAAGAAGAAAGGAGGAAAATGAGCAGAAGAAAGAAGAAAAGAACAAGAAGAAGAGGAGGAAAAGGAAAGACAAAAGGAAATGGAGAGAGAAAAGGAGGAAAGAATAAGTTAATAAGGCTGGAAAGGTAGATTGGCTCTTATTATCACCAACATCATCATCATCTGCCAGGTTGTGAAAGATGAGCCAGAAAGTAAGTTTTATTTGATGCCAGAGTAGGGGAGTAGGGGAGTATCACAGTCAGACGCAAATTTTAGGAAAACCACCTTAGCAGATGTATAGAGATTGGACTGAAATGAGGTTACAAGACTACTTAGGAGCCCACTGCAATAGTCCAGTAAAGATGAAGAAGTCTTGAACTAGAGTAGTAGCTGTGTGAGCAAAAAGGAAGGGGCACATGCAAGAGATGCTGTTTAGATACAAACAAGTTTTGGCAATTAAATAGACATGAGGAATGAAAAAGGGTGAGGAGTCAAGAATAATATTAACATTGAAAACCTGAGTCACTGAAAGGTTGGTGATGCCTTTGACCAATCTAAAGAAATTTGGAAGAGGGGACAGTTTGGAGGAAAAGATAAGTTCTAAGACACTGGGTTTTGCTTGATGAACTTTCACCTTTTTTTACCAAGTCCTAGGCCTATCACAGCACTTCCTAGCTCTCTTCAAACCATGGTACCATGCTCCAACCTCCCTTTCCTCCACTCTCCAACTCTTGCTTCCCTATACATGTTGTCTTCCTCTGTAAGACTGTAAATTCTTTGAAGGTTTTGCTACTGTTGTTCAGCCCTTTCAGAGGTGTCTTTGTGACTCCATTTGACATAAATGATACAAAACCTAGATCAAACAAAAAAGTCCCTGAAAAATTTGAATTGACTACATAGAAGTCAACTACACCATGAGACAATAAGAAATACTAAAACACAGTCAAATGCCTACAAAAAAGGAAGAAAATTTAAGGCAAACACAAATGATCTAGAGGGGAGAATTCTTAGACTACCTGAAAACTATAACCATATAACTATGGAGCCATTTTTTCTGGATTTGTGTCACTATAATAGGAATTTATGGTAGGCTTTTTTTGTTGTTGTTTATTTGCTTATTCTTTGGACGTGATTTTAGGACTAGTCTCAGTGTAGTTCTGAAGGAAATGTTTGTTCTGGGCTTATACCCTCTTGGGTACTATCATTGCTATCTTGGTTGGGAGGTGGGGGATATTTAAATGTCATATTATTCCAATATGGACATATGGACAATAAGGACAACTCATCTGGAGGCTTGCAAACTTTCAGTACTCCCAAAGTGGTATGCTCCAGGCAAACTCTGATCACAGCCCTCTTGGCCTGAGCTCTGTAAGTTTGTGACCTAGGTTTTTATCTGGGCAAGCATTATTAGTACCTAAGAGGGCACAAGCCTAGAACAGACATTCTCTCCAGACCTATGCTGAAGTTGTGCCCCTTACCCATCTCTCCTAGAAGTCCTGTGGGTTTTATTGCTCAATTTTGCATAGGAGAATACTTCTGGGGGAAGCACATGTTGAGTTATAGCATAACTGACTGTATCACAGTCCCAAGCGTGATTGTAGAGCAGTGGCAAACCTTTGGGACAGGAGCTAAAGAGAGCATGAAGAGCACTCTCTGTGAGCATGTGCACTGTTGCCATCCCCGGCCAGAGTTTGTTACTAGAAAGGCAGAGGGACTTGGGTGGAGCTGCTCCCTTCCCCCTCTCCACCATGCCTGATGACATTTTTTCATATCACCTGCCCCTCTGCCTGGCAGCCCAATGGGAGCACTTTCTTCCTCTCCTGTGTGGGTTATTGGGGAGGGAGGCTGTGTGTGGCACTCTGTCTTGGGGGGCATGGTAGGCAGTCTCTAAAAGGTTCACCATCACTATTGGGTGAAGGGAATTTATACCTTTCTCCTGGGGTTGCCCATGGGATATTGCCTTGCCTGCATCCCTACTTTCCTGCATAGGCTACATGATTCTGAGTTTGAATTCAATCACAGAAGCAAGGACTGTGTTCCAGGAAATCATAGGGTAAATTGAGTCACATGGGTAGAACAGCAGCTAGAAAAATATGGCAGTCATGGGGGGGGCAGGGTAATCTTTCCAGCAATATTCCCAGGACTGCCCCCCTGGATGGCACAGGCAAAATAGAGAGCCATGGTTGGCTCCCGAGACATCACCTGTGAGTTAGTGGGCAGAGAATAGGTTTGATAAACTGAGGTATGAGCAGATTCCACTGTCTCTGATTCCATGTTTAGTGCTGACTAGACTTGCCTATGAGAGGGTCTAGGGGGCCCTTAATGGCAGCCATAGGATAGCAAGCCAAATGGAGCAATAAGGAAAGTACCTTTTATATCTCTCTCCAATTTTTTTCCATCTTTCTTTCCCTACTACTTTTGATTTAATAAAATTATTAATTTGAGGCCAGTCTCATAATTTTCACTCTTACACTGTCCTAGAGGAAGTAGAAATGATACAAAATTGAACAAAGAATAAAACAAAAAACAAAAAACTCTGGATGAGACAGTGTACAGAGTTAAATTCATGTCAGAAGATGCACAATTGCAAGGGTGGTAAAGTATCAATTTACAAAGTATCTAAAACAAGAAAAGGTTAACAAGTGTGGAAAAGAGTGTAGGCTTTTATTTCCCAAAAGGGCAACAGAGAGAATAGCAACAACTACTCATCTATGTGAATGCTTTCCTATTTATATAAAATGTTCATGAGAATCATATGCCTATGAATCAAGAGCATTCTTGAAGTGATAATTAATAGGAAATAGGTTTTCACAACTCGTTTTCCTTAGAGGACTGGCATTTTAACTGAAAGATGAAGAGAATGCTATGATCTTCTCTCTAGGTTTTGCTAGACATTGCTCTCTCCTGGTTCTCTTTGTACCTTTGTAAAGGAATGGTTCCTCATTCTCTTTTTTCTAGAATTTCATCCATGTCATGTTAACTAAATGTGCAGGGCCCTTTATATTATCTTGGGCTCTCTTTATTTTATCTCTTTAATGTTTCTCTTGGTAATATCATCAGCTCCAATGGATTCAATTATCATATCTCCATATGCAAATAATTCCCAAATTGACTTGTCTGAGCCTAACCTCTCTGCTAATTTCCATCCAGTCTCACATCTCCAACTGCCTTTTTAGATACCTCAAACTCAATGTCCTGTAGATAGATATCTTAAATTCAACAAGTCCTAAACTGAACTTGTTATCTTTTCCCTCAAACTCTTTTTTTCTTCCTGGCATAACACCTTCATCTCAGTCATCCAAGTTTGAAATCTAGAGTCATCTTCAACATCTTGCTCTCAGTTCCCATCCCCTATATCTAATCAGTATTCAAGTCTCATCATTTGTAACATTTGTAACATCTTTAATATACACCCTTATCTCTTCTAATAACTGCCACTTCCCTGGTATAGGCCCCTTTATCATCTCACAGACTATTGCAACAGCTTCCTCATGGTCTTCCTACCACAAGTCTCTTCCCCTCCAACCCATCTCTATCAAAGTGATCTTCCTATAGCATGAGTCATCACCATCCCTCATTCAATAAATTCCAGTGACTCCAGAGTAAACTCTATTGCCTCTAGGATCACATATAAAATTCTATAAGGTGTATAAAGTCTTTCATAACCTGTCTACTTCCCACCTTCCTATAGTGTTAGCTAAAATAAATAATAGCATTTATATAGCACTAAAATGCTGTGCATTTATCTTATTTAGGTCTCACCACAATTCTGTAAAATAAGTTCAATTATTATTCCCACTTTACAGATGAGGAAACAAGCTAAAAAAGGTTAAACAATTTTCCCAGGATCGAATAGCTAACAAATATCTAAAGTGAAATTTTTAACTTCAGGCTTCCTGACTCCAATTCCAGCAATCAACTGCTGTGATACACAGGTGAAGAGATAATAGCCCAGGGAATAGTTCCAGAGAATTGGGTAAAATACGTAATGACATTTAGAAAATACTGTGAACGCTTTATGTGGCAGAGCTTTGTTCTAGTTTGCATTTTAGCAAGAGAAAAAGACAGTTTTTACACATTTCTTGGCAAAATTGCTAGAATTATGGAGGGAAACAGCATAAAGAGAAGACTAGGATCCAAATAGGCAAGGGGAAAATTGAATGAGAAAATTGGCATGGGCAGAATGGGGCACAAAAGGAACAAGACGGTTGAAAGACATTCAGTACAGGGACGAACTACCGAAGAACGAAGCAAATGCAAGAATTCATTAAAATGTATATTAATTAGCACCAATAATTGTGTCAGGTATTAATTAGGAGTTTCAATAATTAAGAAACCCAAGGGGGGAGTTGAATTCTTGGGACTCCTGGAAACAAGCTAAGATTGCTGGCCAAAATAAAGATAACACCAAGGGGTATATTAGAAGAATAAACATCTGTCATTTAATAAACAAGGGGTGGAGTCGGGGAAGTTTTCCCAACAACTGTCTCTCAGGGTAGTATCAAAAATACTCCAAGGTATTAAAGTTTGCTAGGGCTAAGCACAATTCAAAGGCCATGAATTATAAGCCCTTTGTGTTTAAACGAAGTGCTGGTTAAGAAACATCATGGCAAGTATTCTTAGCAGTCAGTTAACAGCAGTGCAAGAATGACCGGGTTTTTAACTTCCTCCCAGATTTGCGCTTCCGCCCACCTTATTTGATTAGCCTGGGCTCTTAGAGAGCAAACTGGAGGAGGTACTTAATTCTCCTTAGCCGGGATGATAATAACGGGGAGGTGGGCGAGAGTTTGGAAGATCCCATGATCACCCCACTCTTCAATTCCTAACACAGTCCTAGGATTCAACCAGTTGAATATCTCGGAATAAAGGGGCCTTGAACACAAAAGCCATTGTCTCCGAAATCCGCAGGCAGACAGGAGCAGCCCACGCGCAGCAGCAGGCAGGGAGGCGCCGGGGAGTGCAGCGTGAAACGAACTAAGGGATCTACCAGAACGGAAATAGGGCGGGCGTGGGGTGGGGGTGAGGGGGACAGCCGTATTCTCTCAAATCCCCAGCCTCATTCCAGACTCCGGCTGAAGCAGGGAAGCACACAGCCGCACCCCAGGGATAACATTCCAGGATCCCCTTCCCTGTGGCTGACGTTTAAATTCCTGGAAGTAGCCTCTCAGGATAAGGTTTCCTCGTCCCCTCCTTACTTTAGGGGTAGGGGGGGATGTCGAGATTCTCAGGGCAGACCTGACTTCCAAGTATAGATCAGACCAGAGGCCGGGTCATACGGGAAACAAAACTGCTGCATAGCTTTCCCTATCCGCTCCCCATCCACCCCCACCCCAGGCTGGGCTCGGTCCAGTGTCACGTGGTCCCCGGTGCGGAAGTGTTGCGGGTAAAATAGGGCGAATAGAATACCCCTATACATACTTTCTAGGGGGAGAAATCCCACGTACCCCTCCCCCAAGTCCCTAAATCTCCAACGGTACCCTCCAAACTCCCAGTTCATTTCGCTACTCTTGGGTCCCCAATCCCCCCACAGCTCTCCATACACACTCTGTCTCTTCCCAAACCCGGCAAACCTGGTCTCCTAAGGGTTTTAGCCCTTGAACTCAACTGGGCTTGCAGGATCAGCCCGCGCCACTCACTCACCTTCCAGTCCTCGGCCACTCGTTTGAATGGGGTGGTTTCTTTCTTTTTTTTTTTTTTCTTCAATGAAAAAGGTTTTCGATGACTGCACTGAACGAGTTATCTTCAGCCAGGCGCCGGGAGGAAGAGTCGCAAGGAAGGAAGCTTATGAAATCGATAGAGAAAGGCGTCTGAGGGGGAAGAGGGTGGAGAAAAAGTATGAGTTAAAGTGCCTAGGAAAGGGGCCGCCCACACTCCCATCCTATAAGGAGGGGACCAACGGGAGAAGACAGAAGGGGAGGGCCAGTCCCTAGTCTGGGAGAGGGGGACCAACGCTTGGATTAAAGCTACTATTAACTTCTGCAACTTCTCTCCTTCGACAAAGCAATTAATTTTGGCTTCTCTGCATGTTACTAAAGCGTTAATAACCAGCCAAGCAGTATTCAAAGTCAGTTGTACTCAAGGGATATTCCCTCTAGGAAAAAACACATATCTAAGAGCAAGAAGTGAAAACTGGTATTGATCCTCTGGGATCAGTTCTGAACCCGAGATTTCATTAGATAAAACCCTAAATGAGGAAACCTTCTGTTAATGCAGGTCGGCATCTTCTATGAATCTTACAGAGAATTAAGACACTGAAAGATTGAGTAATTTGCCCAGTAGAAAACAATATTTCAGAGGAACTTGAATACAGGTCTTTATGACTCAAAGAAATTCAGGGTGTGAAAAATCAACTGATGGATTTCTTTCTGGATTTAAACCTAGATCTTCTGTTTCCAAATATAGTGTGCTTTTCCCACTATTAGTCACCACTTTAAAAAAATCTAGACTGCTAAACCATATATCTACTTTTCTGTTTCTAAATAAAAAAAGTTCAACAGCAGACATTTGGTGGTGGAGCTACGAGGAATTGCAGATCTATGATTTATTCAATCATCCTTGAACTCTGGCCGTTTTTTGACAGTCAATCATCCTCTTTTCAGCAATATCCTCTTCCCTCTAGGGTTTTGTGACACTGCTCTTCCTTAGTTCTTCACTCTTTCTAACTACTCTTATGTCTTCTTGTCAGATTCTCACCCAAGTCACTCCTGCCACACTAAGAGATACTTCTAGGATATGTCCTGGATCCTCTTCTTTTCTCATATACTAGTTCTGCAACTTCTGCACTTCTGTTTTTTGTTTGTTTGTTTGTTTGTTTGTTTGTTTGTTTGTTTGTTTGTTTTGAGCTCCCTATTTAGTTGAATCCCAGATTTACTTGTCCAATCATAACCTCTTTCCTAACTTCAAGTCTTGCATCTTCAGCTACCTGATGAACATCTCAATGTATCTCATTTGATTCTTACTACAACTCAGCAAAGTAGGTGCTTCTATTATCCCCATATTACATTGAGGAAACTGAAGCAAACAGAGGTTAAGTGACTTCCTAAAGGTTACAAAGCTAATAAGTATCACATATGAACGAACTCAAGTCTACCTGACTCTAGGCCCAATATGTTCTATCCACTTTGACTCATAGCTGCCTATGTGCCAGGCACTGTGCTATTGGTAATAGAAGTACAAGCAGAAAAAAGGCCAGTCCTTGTCCTCAAGGAGCTTACATTTTTTTTTGTTTTCAATGAGTTTTCTAAAATAATTTTTGTTTTGTACAGACAAAACCCATGTTACCAAAATTAGAAGGGAAGCAACAAATTGGGGGAAAAAATCTTTATAACAAAAAACTCTGACGAAAGTCTAATTACTCATATATACAAGGAGCTAAATCAATTGTACAAAAAATCAAGCCATCCCCCAATCGATAAATGGGCAAGGGACATGAATAGGCAATTTTCAGATAAAGAAATCAAAACTATCAATAAGCACATGAGAAAGTGTTCTAAATCTCTAATAATTAGAGAAATGCAAATCAAAACAACTCTGAGGTATCACCTCACACCTAGCAGATTGGCTAAAATGACAGCAGGGGAGAATAATGAATGTTGGAGGGGATGTGGCAAAATTGGGACATTAATGCATTGCTGGTGGAGTTGTGAACTGATCTAACCATTTTGGATGGCAATTTGGAACTATGTTCAAAGGGCTTTAAAAGATTATCTGCCTTTGGATCCAGCCACAGCACTGCTTGGTTTATACCCCAAAGAGATAATAAGGAAAAAGACTTGTACAAAAATATTTATAGCCGCCCTCTTTGTGGTGATCAAAAATTAGAAAATGAGAGAATGTCCTTCGATTGGGGAATGGCTGAGCAAATTGTAAATGGAGGAATTCCAAGTGAATGGGAATTACCTCCAGGAACTGATGCAGAGTGAAAGGAGCAGAACCAGGAGAACATTGTACACAGAGACTGATACACTGTGGTACAATCGAACATAACAGGCTTCTCTACTAGCAGCAATGCAAGAATCCAGAGCAAGGCTGAGGGACTTATGATAAGGAAAACTAGCCACATTCAGAGGAAGAACTGTGGGAAGAGAAACACAAGAAAAATAACTGCTTGAACACATGGGCTGATGGGGATATTATTGGGGATATAGACACTAAACAATAACTCTAGTCCAACTATCAATAATATGGAATTAGGTCTTAATCAATGATACATGCAAAACCTAGTGGAATTGTACATTGACTAAGGGAGGTTACAGGGGTTTGGGGGAGAGGGAAAGAACATGAAACATGTAACTATGAGAAAATATGCAAAATAATAATAAAATAATAATAATAAGATAAAAAATAATAATTTTTGTTTCTTATTTCACCATGATATTCCCTGTAGTTCTTCTCCTACCATTCCTAAACATCCATCCCATATGATACATAGTGCTTTTTCGTGAGGAAAAAAATGTCACCATAACTGATCTATGCATTAAAAAAAGTCTGAAAACGTGCAATATACAACACTTGTGTATCTTGTACCTTCATGAAGATGTAGGATAAGAATGTCTTCTCATTCTTCTTTCAAGTTCTACTTGATCTTTATAATTTTATTAAATTACTTTTTTTTTTGGTGTGTCATTCTTTCAATTTGTATTGTAGTTACTGAGTATATTGTTTTCTTGTTCCTGCTTACTTCACTCTGCATCTGTTCATATAAATCTTTCCATGATTCTCTCTATTCATCATTTCATACATCATTTCTTATAACACAGTAATATTCCTTTATATTCAAATACCACAATTTCTTTAGCCATTCATCAATCTACAAGCATCTATTTTGTTACCAATTCTTAAGAACCACAAAAAGTACTGCTATTAATATTTCAAAAAGTATGGGGATTCTTCTATCAATGGTTTCCTCAGGTTGTAAGCTCAGTAATAGAGTCTCTAGTTCAAAGTATAAACATTTTAATCATTTTATTTGTTAATATGGTTTCCAAAATGGTTGTACCATTTCACAACTCCACCAACAATATATCCATGTGCCTATTTTCCCATGACCCCTCCAACACTGACTATTGTCATTTTTTGTCATTTTGCCAATTTGCTGCATGTAAGTTTAGGGTTATTTGGATTTGCATTTCTCTTTTTGGAGCATTTTTTCACATTGTTGTAAATACTTTGCTATTTTTTTTAATAACTATTTGTTCATATCTACTGCACTATCTAACTGACTCAGATTTAATTTGCTTCATCTCCATCCATGTCATGCCCAATAATTATTGGTGTTAAAAGCTCTGTCCCAGGCCTTTTCTTTTTTGTCTACATTTTCACCAGGGATTATCAATCCCCAGAATTCAATTATCCATTCTATGCATATGTTTCCCAGATTCCTTTATTAGCCCTAGTCTCTCTCCTGTGATATAGTCTACCACCATTGATTACTAGATATTTCAAATTGTATATCCTGTATACATCTCAAACTCAGAATATCTAAAACTAAACTCATTATCTTTATCTTCTTGAAACAAACCTCTTTTTAGGAATCCCCTATTTGTCATCCAGGGTACCTTCATCCTTTTTAGTCATCAAGGTTCACAACCTCAGTTGACATTTTTGACTCCTCTCTCCCTCATTACCTTTCCTACTTCTACCACGCAATGTGGCTGTACTCATGCATTTTTTAATGAGCAAAATGAGTATGAAACATGGATTGAAGGAGAGAGATTAAGTGAAAAATTGTTGTAGTCCAGAAGGAAAATGATGAAAGTAGAAATAAAGTAGAGACAGCAGAAAATAAAGGTAGGCGGGGCAGCTAGGTAGCACAATGGATAGAGAGCCAGGCCTAGAGTTGGGAAGATGAAGGTTGGAATCTTGCCCCAGATACTTCCTAGTTGGGTGATCCTGGACATGTCACTTAACCTGTCATGTAGGCCATGCCTCTCTTGTTTTAGAATTATTACTGAGAAGGTTAAAAAAAAAAGAAAAGAGATATGTATAGGATTAATAAAAGAACTAGTGTTTTTTTCTTTTTACATAAGAACAAGTATAATTTACTAGGCTTTTATATAGATAACACTTTAAGTATCACATTCTTTTACCAATTTTAACATGTCTGCAGGATAAGAAAATTAAATGGTAAATATGTCTTGAAAGCAACCTTATATCTACTTTATAATTAATTATAAATATTTTAAAAAATTTCTTGCTTTTATGATAAAGTAGAAATGTGACATATACAACTGATATCATATTGCTTGCTTCTCAGTGGGTGGGTGAGGAACCAAAGGGAAGAAGAGAATTTGGAACTCAAAATTTTTTAAAATAAATTTTGAAATAAAGTACAATTATAAAAAATACAAATGCAAAAAAGAAGAAATGGAACAATATTCAATTGGCAAAATATATTTCATGCTATGGACAATTCAAAGTATTAGTTTTATAGCTTTTGCTATTGTAAAAATAATCATTTTACCCAGAGCTTAACATACAATACAGAAGTGACAGGGAATGGGGGTGAGGGAGAGCCTGGAGTCAAGAAGAATTAAATTCAATCCAGTCTCATGATACTTATTAGCTGTGTGACCATGAACAAGTCACTTAGCTGCTTTAGTTTCCTCAACTGTGAAATGAGGATAATAATAATGTTTACCTCCCAGGCTTATTTTGAGGATCAAATGAGATAGTATTTGTAAAGCTCATACTTAGCATAGTACTTGGTAATAAGCACTCAGTAATGCTTGTTGCCAGAGATAGACAGTCCTGGGAATAAAATTAGAGAGGTGGGAAAGCATAAAATGAATATATGCTGGACATGGTAAATGGCTTAAGTTGACTAAAACACAGGATACATACATGTTGAAATAAGCCTGAAAAGGCATGTTGGGACTATGGCATTAAGTACCTTAAATACTAAACTAAGGAATTTACATTTAATTCTGAAGGAAATGGGATGCCATTAAGAGTCTTTAAACCAGAGAGTAACATAACCAGAACTATCTTTTTTTCAAAGAATATAGTCTGTCAACCAACAATAGCATGAATTGCAGTGTAGGGAAATTGGTAATAAGACAGCCAAAGGGAAAGCTAATGCTAGAATCCAGGTGAGAGGTAATAAGGGCCTATCTTGGAAGTAGCAATAGAAATGATAAAGAGGGAACAAATGTTAGAGATATTGCAAAAATAGACTCAACAGGACTAAGTTGTTAACTGGGTATATGGGATAAAGGATAGGAAGGAATAAAATGATTCCAAAATTACCATCTTGGAATAGGTAACTGGGGCCTGGTTAATAATGGTTCTACTGACAGAGACTTTAAAGACAGAAAAAATAAAAGATTTAGGACAAGGGTTCTTACCTTTTTGTATGTGTCACAGACCCCCATGACTGTCTAGTGAATGAGCCTCTTCTCAGAATAATGTTTTTAAGTACATAAAATAAGACCCATATGATTAAAAAGGAAACAAATTGAATTGAAATATAGTAATAAAATATTTTTCTAAAAGGTTCATAAATACCAGGTTAAGAGCCCCTGGTTTGGGGTTAAGATGATGAGCTTAGTCTTTTTTTTTTAATTAACCTTTACTTTCTGTCTTAGAATTGATACTAAGTATTGCTTCCAAGCAGAAGAGCAATAAAGGTTAGGCAATGGATCAAGTGACTTGTTTAGGGTCACACAGCTAGGACATGTCTGAGGTCAGATCTGAATCCAGGTCCTCCCCAACTCCAGGCCTGGCACTCTATCCAATGAGTCACCTAGCTGCCCCAAGCTTAGTTTTAGCTTAGGTAAGTTTGAGATGATGGTGAGGCATTTAGATAGAGTTGTAGAAAACTGGAACCATTTGTTAAGCTAGAAAAGTAACTTTGGGAGACATCAAGGGTAGACGTGATAGTTTAAGTCATAGGAATAATAAGATAATCAAGATAGGAAGTATAAAGAAAAAAAAATCAGGACAAAGCCTCAGGTAAAGGCTATGGTAAGAGTCAAAGAGGATGAAGAGGAGCCAGCAAAGGAGACATAGAGGGAATGATTTGAGACAAGAGAATCAAGTAAGTGTTATATTCGATCACCCTAGTGCAGTGATGAGCAACCTTTTGAGCTTGGTGTGTCAAAATTTGCCAAAAAAATGAGCACAACTCTGGTGGTGTGTCATTTCGAGGGAAAAAAAAACACCATAATTTTGTCATATTTGTAGTTTAAATAACAAAAATATATAATTGTAATATATAATTGTATTCAATAAACCAAAATGGGTAAATTAATATAGGTAGAATTATCATCTATAGTGCACAGAGTGTCTGTACTACACTACAGCAAATATTTCATCCTCAGCATGCAGCCCCATACCTCTCTGTATGTGGCCACATGTGACTGAGTGTCATCGAAAATGGCTACGTGTGTCAGTGCTGATACACATGTGTCATAGATCTGCCATCACCACCCTAGTGCAAATATCAATAATATGGATAGATCTTGATCAATGACACATGAAAAACCCAGTGGAATTGTGTGTTGGTTATGGGAAGAGGGTGGGAAAAGTACAGGGAAAGAACATGATTCATGTAACCATGGAAAAATTTTCTTAATCAATAAAAAAAGAAAAAAATTAAATGCTTAATTTAAAAAATCCTTTTAAAAAAAGAGTTATATTATAGAAGCAAAGGAAGTAGAGAATATAAAAGAGAAGGAGGCAGTAAGCAGTGTCAAATAATTCTGTGATAAGAAGAACAAGGTCTGAGAAAATGCCATTGGATTTAGCAAGTTAGGTAACTTTTCAGAGAACAGGGTTTTATTGATGGTGGTGGTGGTAGTTATGGTAGTGTTGAGTTGTTTCAGTTGTGTCTGACTCTTTGTGACCACAGCTAGGATGTTCTTGGCAAAGATACTGGAGTGGTTTGCCATAGCCTTCTCTAGCTCATTTTTACAGATCAGAAAATTGAAGAATACAGAGTTGAGTGACTTGTTCAGGGGCACACAGCAGCTGTGGACAGATTTATTCATTTAAAGCCTGGCATTCAAATTATAAGGGATTAAAAGTAAATTGATAGAAAATGGAGGCTATAAAAGTAGATTACTTGTTCAAGTGGGTTTGTGGTGAAGTCCTACTCAATACACATTTCACTCATGACCAGCTATGTGCTGGGCATTAGTTATAAAAACAAGAAGTGAAAAGAAAATAGTCTCTTCCTCAAAAAAGCCTACTTTTAAAAATACAAGATAGAAAAACATATGATTTGTCACTTGTTCAGATTTGGGGTTTTGGTTTTAAAAGATTATTACAAAAATGAATAATATGGAAATAAGTTTTCAGTGATAATACATGTATAACCCAGTGGAATAGCTTGTCAGCTCTGGGACAGGGGAGGCAAAAGAGGAGGGAGAGAGAATTATATAGCCATGGAAAAATATTTCTAAAAAAAATAAACTAAAAGTGGGGAAAAACTCCAAAGTAATAGTGTCAGCACTATAGTAGTGGAATCATTTTTCCAATAAATAATCGAATTTTAAAAATAAAAATACAAGATAATTAAACAAGGGAGGAAGAAAACTCTGAGAGGATTTAAGAAAGATTTTCCCTAAAATGTATGCTGAGATTCAAAAGGATGTATGATGCAAGGATGGTTCAACATTAGGAAAACCATCCACATAATTGACCATATCAACAATCTAACTAACAAAAATCACATGATTATCTCAATAGATGCTGAAAAAGCCTTTGACAAAATACAGCATCCATTCCTATTGAAAACACTGAAAAGTATAGGAATAGAAGGACCTTTCCTAACAATAATAAACAGTATATACCTAAAACCATCAAGCATCATATGCAATGGGGATAAATTAGGAGCCTTCCCAATAAGATCAGGAGTGAAACAAGGATGCCCATTATCACCTCTATTATTCTTCAACATAGTACTAGAAACACTAGCAGTAGCAATTAGAGAAGAAAAAGAAATTGAAGGTATCAAAATAAGCAATGAGGAGACTAAGCTATCACTCTTTGCAGATGATATGATGGTCTACTTAAAAAATCCTAGAGAATCAACTAAGAAGCTTGTAGAAATAATCAACAACTTTAGCAAAGTTGCAGGATACAAAATAAATGCACATAAATCATCAGCATTTCTATATATTTCCAACACATCACAGCAGCAAGAGGTAGAAAGAGAAACACCATTTAAAATCACCCTAGACAATATAAAATACTTAGGAATCTATCTACCAAAACAAACACAGGAATTATACGAAAACAACTACAAAATACTTTCCAAATAAATAAAACTAGATCTAAACAATTGGAAAACCATTGATTGCTCATGGGTAGGATGAACTAACATAATAAAAAGGACCATTCTACCCAAATTAATTTACCTATTTAGTGCCATACCTATCAAACTACCAAAAAACTTCTTTACTGAATTAGGAAAAACTATAACAAATTTCATTTGGAATAACAAAAGATCAAGAATATCAAGGGAATGGGGGCAGCTGGGTAGCTCAGTGGATTGAGAGCCAGGCCTAGAGACGGGAGGTCCTGGGTTCAAATCTGGCCTCAGACACTTCCCAGCTGTGTGACCCTGGGCAAGTCACTTGACCCCCATTGCCTACCCTTACCACTCTTCCACCTATAAGTCAATACACAGAAGTTAAGGGTTTAAAATTAAAAAAATTAAAAAAAAAAGAATATCAAGGGAAATAATGAAAAAAAAATGTGAAGGAAGGGGGCCTAGCAGTACCAGATATTAAACTATACTATAAAGCAGCAGTCATCAAAACAATATGGTACTGGCTAAGAGACAGAAGGGAGGATCAGTAGAATAGACTTGGGATAAATGACATCAGCAAGACAGTGTATGATAAACCCAAAGAGCCCAACTTTTGGGACATGAATCCACTATTTGACAAAAACTGCTGGGAAATTTGGAAAACAATATGGGAGAGATTAGGTTTAGATCAACATCTCACACTCCGTACACCAAAATAAATTCAGAATAGGTGAATGACTTGAATATAAAGAGGGAAACTATAAATAAGTTAAGTGAACACAGAATAGTATACTTGTCAGATCTCTGGGAAAGGAAAGATTTTAAAACCAAGCAAGAGTTAAAGAAAATTACAAAATGTAAATTAAATGGTTTTGATTATATTAAACTAAAAAGCTTTTGTACAAACAAAAACAATGCAGCCAAAATCAGAAGGGAAACAACAAATTGGGAAAAAATCTTTATAACAAAAAACTCTGACAGGGGTCTAATTACTCAAATATACAAGGAGTTAAATCAATTGTATAAAAAATCAAGCCATTCCCCAATTGATAAATGGGCAAGAGACATGAATAGACAATTTTCAGGTAAAGAAATCAAAAGTATCAATAAGCACATGAGAAAGTGTTCTAAATCTCTAATAATTAGAGAAATGCAAATCAAAACAACTCTGAGGTATCACCTCACACCTAGCAGATTGGCTAAAATGAAAGAAGGGGAGAGTAAGGAATGTTGGCAGGGATGTGGCAAAATCGGGACATTAATGCATTGCTGGTGGAGTTGTGAACTGATCCAGCCATTCTGGCTGGCAATTTGGAATCATGCTCAAAGTGCTATAAAAGAATGCCTGCCCTTTGATCCAGCCATACCATTGTTGGGTTTGTACCCCAAAGAGATCATAGATAAACAGACTTGTACAAAAATATTTATAGCTGCGCTTTTTGTGGTGGCAAAAAACTGGAAAAGAAGGGTATGTCCTTCAATTGGGGAATGGCTGAACAAATTGTGGTATATGCTGGTGATGGAATACTATTGTGCTAAAAGGAATAATAAACTGGAGGAATTCCATGTGAACTGGAAAGACCTCCAGGAATTGATGCAGAGCGAAAGGAGCAGAGCCAGAAGAACATTGTACACAGAGACTGATATACTATGGTAAAATCGAATGTAATGGACTTCTGTACCAGCAGCAATGCAATGACACAGGACAGTTCTGAGGGATTTATGGTAAAGAACAGTACCCACATTCAGAGGAAGGACTGCAGGAGAGGAAACATATAAGAAAAACAACTACTTGAACTCAGGGGTTGAGGTGGACAATGATTGGGGAGGTAGACTCGAAACTACCACACCAATGCAACTATCAACAATTAGGAAATAGGTCTTGATCAATGACACGTGTTAAAACCAGTGGAAATGTGCATTGGCCATGGGTGGGGGTACTGTGGGGGGGTGAAGGGAAAAGTAGGAGCATGAATCATGTAACCATGTTAAAAATAAATATTAATAAATGTTTTTAAAATTTTTTAAAGTATGTATGAGATTCTAATTGGCAAGGAATAGGGTAATAGCTAGAGAGTATGGTAGTGTTGATGAAAGATTTTTTTTAGATCTGAAGGTGCTTGAAAGAAATCATTATGGAGAGAAATAGTAAAGAGATAGAGAAGGAATGATTGATGGAGTAAGGTCATAGAGGATATGGAAGTAAGATTAAGGGCACTTGTAAAGGGAGAAGCTCTATTCAGAAGGAAAACTACCTTATCTCAGAGATAGGAAGGAAGGAATATTAAGACATTGAAGCAAGGAGGAAAATGGAGGGAACCCTCAGTTTTCTCTATTAAGTAGGCAGCAAGACAAAAGGTTATGGAAAAAGGTAGGGGAAAGAGTGACTGATGGAATAGGAAGCTTAAGAGAGCAGAAGGTTTGGAAAAGGTGCTGTGAGGGATACAACAGGGAATTAATTTGTAGTAGAAACATATGCTGATATTATAGTGTGCAAAGCCCTGCTCAGTCAGTCAGTCAGCAAGCATTTTATTAAGTACCTATTATGTACCACATACTGTACTAGGCACTGGGGATATACAAAGAGCAAAAACCAGTTCCTATTCTTAAGGATACAGCAGTCTAATGGAGAAAGCAATCTGTAAACAACTCGATAGAAACAAGGTAAATATAGGATAAACTAGAGATAATCATAGAGGGAAGGCACTAAAATTAAGGGATATTGGGAAAGGTTTCTTAAAGAAGGTAGGGATTTAGCTGGAACTTGAAGGAAACCAGGAGTTAAGAAACAAGAAAGGAGAGACTTCCAGGCATGAGAGACAGCCAGTATAAATATGCAAAGTATATTGGAATGTTTTTAAGAACAATAAAACCAGTGTCACTAGATGACAGAGGTTATATAGATAAATTTTATGATGGATGAAATCACCTTTCTTTACTTTCCCCAGTGGTACTTGCCCCCCTCAAGGGCAAGGGCAAAGTAAACAAATATTTAGGGTACCCAGGATTATCTATTAGCAGTGAAGAGGCAGCAAAAGATCAAAAGTATAATGGATTCTTGGTATTTGCTTTGTACTTCATTGAAAAGACTGAGTTCTAGGGTCAGGTAGTGGCTCAATGGATTGAGAACCAGGCCCAGAGACAGAGGTCCTGGGTTCAAATGTGGCTTCAGATACTTCTTAGCTGTGTGACACTGGGTAAGTCACTTAGCCCCCATTGACTAGTCTTTACTGCTCTTTTGCCTTGGAACCAATGCTTGGTATTTATTCTAAGACTGAAAGTAAAGATAAAAAAAAAAAAAAAAAAAGAAATGACGTATATGGAATCTAGTCTAGATAGTGAGTTGGAGAAGTCAGAGAAATGTTAGTAGACTATAAGAACATGGAGGAGCTGGATGTGAACTTCACAGTGAAGAGATAAGAAAATATTCAGGAAGAATGAAGAGTAGGAGTAGTAGAAGGAAAGGAAATTTCAATTAAACAGTAATTGCACATCTTGGCCTTGGTGCCATAACGATATAGTGTATTTCCTCCTGATTTCAGGGAAACTGGTATCAGATAGATTAAATAATATGGCAAATAAGCCTAAAAGGCACAATAAATCAACCAACAAGTATTTATGAATTCTTACTACATTCCTCAAAGCTAGTTTGAGATGTCTAATAGGTATTTGGTAGTATGAAACCAGACCTTAGGACAGAGATTAGGGCTAGATATATCAATCAGCTTATCTTTAAGGGGATAATAATTGAACCCATGGGAATTGATGAGATCTCTAAGCAAGATGGTATAGACAAGGGGTTTTTAACCTAAAGTCTGTGAGTTTTGAAAAAAGAAATATTTTATAACAAGTATGTATTGATTTCTTTTGTAATCCTATATATTTTATTTCATGAATTTAAAAACATTATTCTGAGAAGTAATATGTGGATATTACCAAATTGCCAAAGAGACACTGATGTAAGGATGGGATTTGTGCAAGGGGGATGGGACAAAAGGAGCCAGAGAAGGAGTGGCTGACAGTTGGTGACAGTTACTGACAGTTGAGAGACCAGGAGGATTCTGGGAAATTCTCCAGAGGAAGGAAGGAGTAGAAGGGCTTCTGGTGGAGGACTGAGAGAGGAGAGAGGAGGAGGACGTCCCAGCTTGGGATCCAGTCCTGAAGGCTTCCTGAGGATCTTTCTTTGGACATTGAAACCCTGATTCCCTGGTCAAAGGCATCCCATTGCTTCTCACTCATCAAGACTTCAACCATCGAGTCAGCTAAACTTTTGGACTCTATTTTGGGAGCTATTTCTTAGTCTCCTTCTCCCATTATACAACCTTGCTGAGAGACCCCCTTTCAGTCAAAACTTACAATTATAGAAAAGAATAGAAACAGAAGGAGAAGGGGCAGGGGAAGAAGCTTAGGAGTGGGAGCCATTAAGGTTCTCACCTAAGCAACGGACTCCATAGGAATAGAGAAGAGGGCACCCCAAATCCCTCTGCCCTTCACCCCTTTCCCCAATTCCTGAATTGTGAATAATAAAAGCCATTAATTAGTCAGCATTCCAGAGTGTCTGAGAGACAACAAGGAAGAGGGGAACCACAGCTTGGTCTGGCTGCCTCCATCTTGGAGCTAGACCACCCGCTGTGAAGTTGACTGACCTCAGGGGAGGCTTGTGTGAACCCTGCCCTCATTCAGAATTGGATTGGGGTACCACATACCTCCTCTTATAGGGAGCCTCGCCCCCAACTCCTGTGGAGGCACAACCATCCAGGTCAACCCGTTTAGGTTGAAGTCTCCCACTGTATATTTGGTGTGAGGGGAGAGCTAGAAGAGAGTCTCACCTCATAGACTTTCTCTATCTCCCCTCTATCATAACATTGGTACTGCCTCTTATTATTATTACACTGACAACCTTTGGATAGACAGAGAAGAGAACTCATAGGGACAACACTTGAGAGATACACATCCTTGTTAGATTCACAGTGTAAACGGCCTGGATAAAGGTCCATCAAAGAAGACTAGGAAGGACTAGTAAATAAACTTCCTTCATCAGGACTGGAGTCAATTAGCAGACATGGCCTTTAGTTTCCAGGATTGACTGAACGAGTTTCATTGGGAGAAAGTTTTGGGAGAAAGAGCAAAAGGCTTGAGCTGAATAATAAAAAGAAAACAAGCAATGATATTTTTTGAAAACTTTGGCCTTGTGAACAAGGCTAGAGAATGAATTAGGGGAGAGGAAACATAGAGAAATTGGAGAAAATTTGAGGAAACTTGAAGTGGAGCTTCTGGAGCTGAAGGAAAGGGATTGAGAAGAATGGATCTGAAAAGAAAGGCTCACGATGATAAATAAGATAAATAAACTGGTGAACTATAAATATAAAAACAGACTGCTAAAAAAAAGCTAAAGAAGAGAAAAGAAGTTGGGTATAGATTATAGTTGTCAAGAAGCTTTAAAGGTCTTACCTGGTAGTTAGGAGGTAAGTTATAAATACCTACCAATTGTTAGATAAACAATGCTCTGGGGACCTAACAGCAAAGGAAGCAGGTGGGTCTTAGAGAAGATAGGATTTTTAGATAGATACAATTGGACCTGGCATGTTTGTATTTCTGCCTCAATCAAGTGGCTGCTAGCTATGTCCCAAGCATAAGCTAATCACCAACCCAGAAGAAAAGGTAAAGAGAATCTGCAAGTTCTGGGTTATAATTAATAATGAGAAATTCCCATAAAAAAAAACACCTAGACACAAGGCTTCAATTATCTAAGGGGGATTTTTAAAAAGTATCTCAAAAAGCGATGGAAAACTTGACTTCCACTTGAAAAGTGGGAAAATGCCACAAAGATGAGGAAAGGATAAAGGACTGCTGTGTTTATGGGGAGCCTAAAAACAATTTGGACCTATTCTTAAAGAAGAGGGAGCTAGATGTTCTGAAGAAGCAATTGTTTATCCTCTGTGGTATGTAGTTCACTAAAATCACCAGATCTTTTTTGGATAAATAGCTATCTAGCTATGCCTACCTGATCTTACTTATGAGACTAATTTTTTAAACTCAAGTTTAAGATTTTACATGCTTCCAGTCATCTTTTGTCAACCTTCCTGATTGCCTTACACCCAGACCAATGCAAGTCCCTGCATATTTTAGCCTTTTTTTCTCCACAAATTCCACTGATCAGACTTGTGACTACTTCATATGGCCCATTATATTAGATCCCACCACGCAGATTCCTTGCCACCCAGACCAGAGCCTGTCTATCTTGGAGGTTTGGGCTCTTTCATTTCCAGAACTTCTGTTTTAGGGCCCCACTGATCTGATTGGTGACTACTTAACTTGAAAGTATTATAGGCCCCAACCATGTTTCATTTGCACTCCCTACTCAAGCCTGCTAGATAACACAGTGGATAGAGTGCTGAACCAGGAATCAGGAAAGCCTTGGTTCAAATGGGCCTCAGACCTAGCTGTGTGACCCTGGGCAAATCACTTAATTCCTGTTTGCTTTGTTTTCCTCACCTATATATGCGGCCATTAATAGTATCTACCTCTCAGGGTTCTTTTTTTTTTTTTTTTTTTTTTTTAAATTTTAAACCCTTAACTTCTGTGTATTGACTCATAGGTGGAAGAGTGGTAAGGGTAGGCAATGGGGGTCAAGTGACTTGCCCAGGGTCACACAGCTGGGAAGGGTCTGAGACCGGATTTGAACCTAGGACCTCCCGTCTCTAGGTCTGGCTCTCAATCCACTGAGCTACCCAGCTGCCCCTTCAGGGTTCTTTTGAGGATAAAATGAGACAGTATTTATAAAATGCTTTGAAAACCTTAAAGGGCTATATAAATACTAGCCGTTACTATCATTATCATCATCATTATTCTCTAACCACTTGAATGAATGAATGAATGAATACATGCATGAAGAAGTATTTATTGATTGCTAATTATGTTCGAAAATATATAGATCTTGAGGACTTCCCAGGTCTGTCCTATCTGGGAAGCCGTTCGATATATTAAAGCCTTTGGAGAAATAGGATCAAATTTAGGGCCTGTTATCTGGATTCCCTACGTGACCAATCCAGACTGAGGCAGTCTTTGTGTTTGGTTCTGGTCACCTGAGCCCCGAAAAGCTCTGGTACCAGCAGGTTGGTTAATCCAAAATCAACTTGATCCCTCCAAGAGGCTATTAGGAGTCATTTAGAGAAACAGAGTCTGTAACAGATATTTTATCTGGATCCCATTACAAAATCATTGGCAAGTAAAACTGTGTGTATGATTTTTCTGCACTGCATGTCAGGAATGCAGACAGAATGGGCCATCTAAGATAAAAATCTGAGGCTCCTCTTTTGACTCAGTTTTGAGCCCCACCTTTCTTAGAACTCCTATTGGAAAACTTTGAAGTGGCAGACCAGCATCTACTGAGTTAATGATTCCTCTCCTTGATAATTAAGAAGCTTGAACCCTAACAAACATTACTTAAGATAAGACTGCATACTTAGATAAGTATGGTGCTTTTAGTCTTGACTTTATTTGTCCAGGTGCCTAGAATCCTGGAAGACAGAACTCAATAAGTGAGCATCTCCATAAAAATATTTCCTCTCCCAGAATTATCCCTACTAATTGATGGTTGGAATTTGGCCATTGTCTTGGTACTTATACCTTTACTCTTTAGACTTTAATGGGTTATGTATGATCTGTTACCCCTCCATAGCTGTGTTCTTTGTTTGAAATCAGTATATAACAAACTCCCAAGCCCACAGAATTTGGGACAGCATGGGCTAACCACTAGTCTAGTTGTTCTCATTTTCTTTCTCCTGCCTTAACCATCCTATGCCACCACGCCGCTCAGGACCCCAAAAAATCATATAGAGGCATGGCTCCCTATAGTCCTAGCTCTAAGTCTATTATTCTATAGCAAATATTTTTCAGCCAATCAAAAATAAAACAAAAAGGCAAAGCTCTAAGCCAATAACAGGTTTTTTGAGAGAGACTGGTGCCTCTCAGCAAAACTGGGTCATTAGATTTTCCTCATAATCTAAGAGAATTTTCTTCCTTTTTTTATACCAGAACATTAGACCACTCAAGATCCTATCCTAAAAGTCAACCACCAAACCTAGGATAGTCGGAAGTGAGCGATAGCTCTCCAAGTCATCCATCATTCCACCCTTGGTATCTTTCTTCCCAGGATATCTCTGTGTGTGCCAAATATGGGCATGCCTTCTGCCCATGGACAATGGGTGGGATTTACATTTCTCTAGCAATGGTTGGTTGCTCACTTCTTGAGGAGGTGTCTCAGTTTCTTATTGTCTTGGTTGGTTAGGATGGTCTTCAATCTAATATACTTGCAATGTCCCTTAGTCAGGGGGTCAGCACATTTCCAAGGCCCCTAGCAGTCATCACACAGATATGCCTTATATGGTTGATAATCTTTCCACTCACTCAAAAAGTCATATACTCTATTGCAAATGCTAGTTTCTGAGAAAAGGGGGAAGTAGCTAGATTTACTGTGTAGTTTAGACTTTCCCCTTGTAAAATAGAATTATTGGATTTCTATTAATCTTATTATAATTCTGTTTGTCACTAATTAAGCATTGTCCCAGATTAATCACTTATTGTGGCTAAATACTGATTAATTGTGAGAGCTGGGGTCATATTGAAAAAGAATCAGGTCAGGGATTCTCATTCTCTTCAATTCAGACACCCCGCCCCCTCCCCGCACTTGAGGGGATCTGTCTCTTTTTATGATCATACATCTCCCAAATGAATCCTTTTACAACCTTTTTTTTTTTTAAAAAGCTCTTACTTTCTCTCTTAGGTCAATAGTAAGTATCAGCACTGAGGCAGAAGAGTGGTAAGGACTAGACCAGTGATTCCCAAAGTGGGCGCTACTGCCCCCTGGTGGGTGCTTCAGTGATCCAAGGGAGCAGTGATGGCCAAGGGGACATTTATCTTTCCTATTAATTGCTATTAAATTAAAAAAATTAATTTCCAGGGGGCTAAGTAATATTTTTTCTGGAAAGGGGGCCATAGGCCAAAAAAGTTTGGGAACCACTGGACTAGACAATGGGGGTTAAATGACCTGCTCAGGGTCATACAGGTAAGAAGAGGCTAACTACAGACTTGAACCCATAACCTTATGACTCCAGGCCTGGCTTTCTATCCACTGAACCACATAGCTGTCTAGCTGCCCCCCTTTCATCACTTCTTGCACACATATTAAAAATATATTGCAATTTATTCTTGCCTACTATAAAACTCCACCTTTTTATTTTTTACAAGTTCTAGAATTCTCTAACTCCTGTTCAAATCTTGGCTCAGCTCATTATCTAGCTGAAGTGCCTGTCCTAGATACATGTTCTAACAAATGAACTCAATGGATATTCATATCTAAAAGCATATTGGAGTTTTGATAATAGGTAATTTTTAAAATTTTCTTTAAATTTTTTTTGAGCTTACATACTATAAAAATAGTATTTCCATATATCCAACAGAACACAAAAATAAGATTGTCTATAAAATTATAAATCTTAATTTTAAATTATTTGCTTTTCAAAAAAGATATGTAATGTTTATATTGTTTTGGTTATATATAAAAATCTCATACCATAAAAAAATTTTAAAAATCTCATACCATAATAATCTAATTACATTAAAAATGTCATAAATTTCCTTCTTTTCCTTTATATATGAAGATTTATGTATATGTATATTCATTGGTCTCTTTTGACATTATATCAGCTTCCTTACAGTTTCCCTTAGCCCAACTAAAAACCAAAAGAAAGAAACAAAACTATAAAAAGAGTTAAGCAAAATTAATCCATAGAATGGCTATGCACAAAAACATATGCCTCTTTCTGCATCTTGATTCTATCATTCCCTATCAGGAGATAGGTAACATGCTTATTCATAGCTTCTCAGGAGACATAGTTGGTCATTGAATTGATCAAAGTTCACAAGTCTTTCAAAGCTGTATTTCTTTACAATGTTGTTAAATTTATGTAAGTTGTTCTCTTGGTTATGCTCATGTCATTTTATATCAGTTCATACTACTCAGGATTCTCTGAAACTGTTTCTTTCTTATGGTTCAAAAATATTCTATTACATTCATGTATCATAATTTGTTCAACTATTCTCTTTTTTTTTTTTTTAAACCCTTGTACTTCAATGTTTTGTCTCATAGGTAGAAGAGTGGTAAGGGTGGGCAATGGGGGTCAAGTGACTTGCCCAGGGTCACACAGCTGGGAAGCGGCTGAGGCCGGGTTTGAACCTAGGACCTCCTGTCTCTAGGCCTGACTCTCACTCCACTGAGCTACCCAGCTGCCCCCTCAACTATTCTCTTTTAATTCCATCCCCTTCAGGATCAAGAAGCTTATCTTGCTTTCTGCTATTCCTTCTACCTCTTATAATTCCTCTTATCAACCCTATACCCCAACTTGTTTCCCTGTTAAGTTTGAAACATGTGCTTACTCTTCCTTTGTCCATTTCAGATAAGTTTAATTTGTTGGATATGAAGTATTCAGAGAAGACTAGCACCTCTTGTACAAGGCCTTGCAAAGCCATTTTCAAAGCTGCTTTCCTCCTTTAGTGTTTACCTGCCATCCAGCTCTCAACTGTGGCTCCAAGAAGCCTTAGGATGCATAGCAGACACACCCATATAAAACCATCTTGGGCAGAAAGGCTAAACCAGGATGAAGGTAACTGGCAGGACTCAAACCCATTAGTGAGTTAGAGGGGTGTCTACACCAGACATGCAAAGACTTTACCCAGTGGAAGGGTCAGATGAGAAAATTTGTTCCAATGACAATGAAGGTAGTGGAAGCAGGTACTGTGTTGTGCTTAGGACTTCATTAGGCTTTGAAGAAGCCACTGTCATCTATGATATTTCAAGCCATTACTATTCATCTTGATTTTTGTTTTGCCTTTGGACTTCATCTGGTGACACCATTTTGTTCCTCTTAAATTAAGAAAGACAATCACCAGTCAACTCCTCCCAGTCAAAACCTCCATCTTTGTAGACTCTTCACATACCCAGGTATGTAAAATAGAAATTTCCCTTCTCTTCTTCCTATACAAGTATATTCTTCTTTTTGTCCTCCTTTTTCTTTTTTTCCAAACACTCAGAACAGAAACAATCTACCCTAAGACCTTTGTTTTTCTTGTTTCGCTCCCTCAATAACCTTTGACAGCTTTAAGGTCTGAAGAGACACTGGTTTATCTTTCTCTAATAGAATGTTAGCACCACATCATCATACAGCTCCTTCTATTTATTTCTGGCTTATTAATCTGTGTTGGCAGGCACTGGCTTTGCTCATGGACCCCTTTTCTATTGCCTGTGGGCTACTAGCAGACTTTGTGCAGTTCTGGGGTAAATGAAGTTACTTCCTGTAGTTTCTCATTGGATATCTTTTTTTGTACAATATATATTTAAATTTACTTTTTAAAATTATAAATATATTTTATTTTACCAGTTACATGTAATAACAAATTTCCACATAGATTTTCCAAAGTTATATGATCCAAATTGTTCTCCTCTCTCACTTCCTTCCTTCCCTGCTCCCAGAGCTGGCAAGCAATTAGATCTGGTTTATACATGTATTATTATCTCATTGGATGTCTTGATCATTATTCATTCTGCTATGAAATTCAGTTTTTTTTTTTTTTTTGGAATAGGTACTGGGTGGTCTGCCTAGATTCAGGTAGCCATCCTGGCCAGAAGTCAGTAATAGGCAGTTCACTTCTCCTTTTTTTTTGTATGGATTATTAGGCTGAACTCTTCTGAAGTGACAAACCATGGGACTGATACAATTTTCAATAGGCCAATATATTAGAGAATATATATGTGAAATTTCTATTGTGCACACATTTATTAGAAAAGGGAAGCTTCATAGATTATGTATATAAAATAATTTATTCTAAAATATCACAGAAAAATACTTTAGAGAGGTGATGAGCAAACCATAGCCCAAGGGTCAGAAGCAGCCCCCTGAAATGTTCTATCTGGCAGGTGACATTATTCCTAATTTGACGAATACAATGAGAAGGATACAATACAATGAAACTTCGAAAGAGTTGCCTTAGAAACTCTGACAGAAGAGCATTTCCTTTCCTTTGGCCCCCTCTTTAAAAAGTTTACACATCACTGCTTTAGAGTATTACTATAATTAATTCAAACTACTCAAGAAAATAATCAACAAAATCTCTTCATGCTGCCTAAATAAACCAACATCATAGTCTCAGAGAATATAGAATTTTAGAGAGTATCTAATTCAGTAGTTTTCATATCTTTTGGTGTCAAAACTTTTTACACTCTTAAGAATTATTAAGCATTCCTCCCCCTAAGAGATTTTATTTGTGTGGGTCATAACTATCAATCCTTAGCATATTAGAAATTAAAAACATCTTAGTATTATTATGAAATTAGTTTTGACCTTAAGAGTTTTCCTTCCTTTCTTCCTTCCTTCTTCCTCCCTTCTTTTCTTCCTTCCTTTCTTCCTTTCTTCCTTTCTTCTTTCCTTCCTTCCTTTTCTTTCTTTTTCTTTCTTTCTTTCTTTCTTTCTTTCTTTCTTTCTTTCTTTCTTTCTTTCTTTCTTTCTTTCTTTCTTTCTTTCTTTCTTTCTTTC
>NC_058133.1:397624807-397649253 GCF_016433145.1 Gracilinanus agilis | reverse complement strand
TTCCTTCCTTCCTTCCTTCCTTCCTTCCTTCCTTCCTTCCTTCCTTCCTTCCTTCTTTCCTTACTAAGGGGAGCAGTGTGTAGAGAGCCAGGCCTAGAGACAGGAAATTCTAGGATCAAATCTGACCTCAGACACTTCCTAGCTTTGTGACCCTGGGCAAGTCACTTAATCCCCATTGCCTAGGCCTTACCTCTCTTCTGCCTTGGAACCAATACACAATATTGATTTTAAGATGGAAGATAAGGTTGTTTGTCCGTTTTTTTTTTTTAAGTATCAATACTAAATATTAGTTCTAATGCAGAAGACCAGTAAGTGCTAGGCAGTGAGGGGTAAGTAAACAGCCCTAGTCACACAGCTAACAAGTGTCTGAGGCCAGATTTGAACCCAGGAATTCTTTGACTCCAGAAATGACTCTCTATCTATCTAATTGCCCCCTAACTTTTCTTCTACTCCATTCTGCTTTCCTAATCAGCTAAACCCATTCCCTTCATTTTATAGATATCACTGAGGTCCAGAGGTTTAAAATGACTAGCTCAAAAACATACAGCTTATAAATGGCAGTGTCAGGATCTCATGCCAGCTTTTATGACCTGAAATTTAGTTCTCATGCCACCACACCCTGCTCTAGGCTTTGTTCTCTCTTAAAAAAAAAACAAACACCAAAACATTGAATAACTACTTTCTACATGACACAAATGGTAATTTACCAGACGGTGTTATGTAAATGTGTGAAAAATCTTAACAAGATTGCAGTTTCTTCCTTGCAATCCATCTGCCTCCACCTCTGTTTCCAGGCTCCTATTCTTCTGAGAGAAAATGGTACTTCCTGTCCCAAATATATTTGGCAAGAAATCAAAAGCTGTCTCAATCTAGGACAAGTGGTTATTTGACCCTTACCTCACCCAAATCCTTTGTGGATTTATTTATTTTGCTTTCTAGTTTCGTTTTCCTAATCTTAAAATTTTGTTCTATTTCAAATAAGAATGAGGCTACGCTGTGATTTTATCACTTCTGGGCCAGGCTTCTGCCACTACTGTCGGGACAATGATTATACAGTTTCAAGGTCACTATAGTGGAAAATAATAATAATATGCAGTTAATTGATACAATGAATAGAATGTTCGACTCTACTAAAGCCAAGAAAGTCCAAGTTTGAATCCAGCCACAGAGTTTCAGTTTTCTTATCAATAATAATAGCACCTCCCTTGCTGGATTGTTGGGAAGATCAAATGAGGTAATATATGTAAAGGATTTTATAAACTTTAAAGTTTCCACGTAAATGCTAGGTAGTAATAATAATTATTATTATGGCTAGAATTATTATTATTATGCAATAACAGTCATAATAACTCACTTTCAAATTGCGCCTTACTCAATAAGTTTCCAAAGCTATTTCCTCCCACAGCCAATGAGGTAATAGTGTCAGGAAGCATGAAACAGCATGAGGGAAAACCCCAGGAATGCAGAGACCAGACATCACAGTGTCAAGAGTTATCACAACAGTGTCCCTCATAAAGAATCCCATCAGTGCATTTTTGTATAGAAGTCTCTGAAGTATATTGCTTAAGGCTGGGTTCTAACAAGTCAGTCCTCATTTACTGTCTTCTCTGATTCCACCACCATTCCCTTTTTCCGGCATAATTTCTATTGTGGGGGCCAGAGGGTGAGGGGAAGAGTCTATCCTTCAGGGAAACCTTTCTTATTCATCACCTATTATTCTGGGCTACACTAAGTCCTAGACCCAGTAGTGAGGGGATTGACAAACAAAATGATGTACTGGAAATCTAGCTATATGATTGGGAGCAAGTCATTTTACCTATATGAATCTCAGCCTTTTCATCTGTAAAGTGGGGACAATAAGGCTTACATTATCTACCTAATAGGATTGTTGTAAAGAAAATGTTTCCTAATCCTTAAAGTATGATAAAAATGTGAAATATTCTCATCATTTTTCTATTTTCCAATAGCTCCCCCTACTGCTAGACATAGGTGGGGCCTCAGCATCATCTATCCAAACTACCTTGAAGCTAATTCTCATTGGTAAGTAGTTTGATCAATTCCACAACTGCTTACAGCTTTTTTTCTTTCCCCTCTTCTTGCCCTCTACCCTCTACACATGCAGAGATTTGGGAATCCTGCCAAAGGCATTATTAGGCCCCTACTATGTGCTTGGTACTGTTATAAGCACATAAATAGTAAAAAAAGAAATAAATAAAACATAACTCTCACTCCATCCCTCACCACAGCATGCTGTATCAAAGGGAAGGGTGAGCCACGAAATACTAAAGGGCAAGTTTCTTACTAGAATGGATGCAGTATGAGCTTCTTGGTATAAACTCATGTAAAGATACCACTGTATAAATAATCTCCTATCAGAAGAGATAGAAAGAAATAGAGGTCAGATCACCAAAATTACAGAATTTCAGAGTTGGATAGAACCATAATAATCATCTAATCAAAATCATACAAGAAAAAAGAGGACCTACCACAACGCTGTCGTTGTGGTTTGTCTTTCGTTTTTAAAGAGAACCAGTGACATTACAGGATGATATCCTGACCTGCATGTAAGTTGGATTTAAGTGAGACAGTTGCACAAAGTCATCAGATTTACTCTGTCTTCCAGAATCATCAAAGTCCAAACATACAGCATAGTGGTTATCTAGCCTTTGTTAGAAGACATGAACTAAGGGGAAAAGAAGGAAGAATACCAGCATTTTTTATTAGACACTTACTATATGCTAAGTACTCTATTAAGTACTGGGAATATAATACATGCAAAAAGAATGAGCACCCCAGACCTGAGGGACCTACATTCTAATGGGGAAAAAAACAACACATAAAAAAGAACTGAAAAGCAGAGAATGGAGCAGAAATTAAGGTATCCAGTACAGGGACATGATTTTGAAGACAGACTAACCTGGGCCCTTTCTCAAAATGGGGGAACCACTACCTCCCATATTAATAATAATGATAATGGCTAGCATTTACATAGTGCTTTAAGGTTTACAGAGCACTTAATAAGTATTCTCATTTTATCCTCAAACAACCTTGGGAGGTATATACTATTATCCCCATTTATAGATGAGGAAACTGAGGCAGTCAGCCATTAAATGACTTACTATTTCAAATACAACATTTTATTTTATGTCTAGTTCTTTGCAGAGACTATCCTTCATGCCTGGAATATATTTCTTCACCTCTGCCTCTTAGACCTAGTTACCTTAAAAGATTGACAGAAACTCACTAGGTCTTTCTTGAGTCATCCAGCTGCCAGTGACTCACTAATCCTTTGAATTTTTGATATATATTTTATATATACATATCTGTATATTCCCCAATAAAATGTAAACTCCTTGAGGGTAGAGGTTTGGTTTTTTCTTTGTTTCCCCAGCACCTAGTATGGTTCCTGACATATAGGTGTTTAATGCTTGTTGATTGATTATTTGATTGTTTAATTGATTGGTTGGGCTCAAGTCTCAACTTGGCCACTTACTATGTGACCTTAGAGCAGTGGTAGTGAACCTATGACATAGGTGCCAAAGATGGCATGCAGGGCACTCTCTGTGGGCACGCAACTGTGCCACCTTCTCGCTGCCTCCAAAGTTTGTTACTAGAAAGGCAGAGGGACTCAGGCAGAGCAGCTCCTCCCACCTCCACTGTGCCTTATGACATTTTTTCACCCCCCTTTCCCCTCTGTCTAGTAGCCTAATGAGAGCACACAGGGGTAATGTGGGCAGCTCACAGGTGGCAGAGCTGGAGGGGAGAAGAGTGCTTGGGACACTCCTGTCTCCCTCTCTATACTCACTGAGAACATTCCTTACTTCACCCATACCTCTGCCCAGAAGCCCAATGGGAGTATTTCCTCCCTCCCCAGTGTGAGGTAAGGCTGGGGGAGCACCTGGCACTCTGGGGAAATGGGGCATGGCCTGAGGTCTCTAGGGGCAGGGGTTGGGGACTAGATATAGCATTCAATCTGGGGTAGGGTGGGAGTGGGGCCTGGCACTCCATCTTTAAAAGGTTCACCATCACTGCCTTAGAGTTACTGCTTACATACAAATGCTGAGATTTATTTTTCTCATCTTTAAAATGAGATAGTTAAATAAAATGTCTTCTAAGGTCCCTTCCAATTCTATATCCATGATCTCATAACCTCTTTATTCCTAGGACATTCCTATGCCAAAGATCACAAGATCCTTTTTGTTGCTATAAAACACTATTGACTTTGTATTAAGTTTACAATTTGCCCAGTTCTTTTTTCAGTCTACTAACTATGGCTTTCATCTTGTAATTATAAAGTTGATATTTTTGAACCCTAGAATAAGATTTAATATTTATTCCTGTTATGTGTCATAGAATTTGGATTCAGCCAGATCTTTTATCCAGTCCAAACCTTTTTTGATGTTGTTATTCATTTTATTGATAATCTCTCTAGATTTGTATCATCTGTAAGGACATTCTCTCTGCTGGACTCTATAGCTACTTCAGACCAGCCTCTTCTGCATAAAAGAGATGAACTTCCTGTTGCTTAACTAAAATTGTTTGGAGTGTGAGTGATGTTCATTAGCTCCATGGATGTACCCCTACAGGCATAAATCTTTTCTGTTAGGGAGTAGAGTCTGATAGTAGATTGACAATTTCAAATCACTATCACTAAAAACCATATGACTTCAATGGAAGGAGCCATTGTTACTGGACCCTATTTCTCTCCTTTCAGCTCTATACAATAAAACTTCTGTGCCTTTCAAAGTTTGTGCCTCCTGTTGGTTCCACCATCATGTTCCTGTTTCCTGTATGACTTGGTGCCTTTGCATCTCAGGTCAGTTGCAGAGCAGAGATGGTTGATATCTAATCTGAGACTAATAAGTAACTACATCATTCTTAGCTTGGCTTCCAGCTGTACTCATGCATTCTTAGCAAAGTGCTTTTCCATAATACCACCACTACAAGTTTATAATAGATAAATGCTTTATGCATGTTGTAACAATCACATATTTTATTTTATCAATTGTAAGAGAAAGATTATTCTCTTATAAACATTTATTTGTAAGACTTTAAAACTTACTGTAAGACTAACTATACCATCAGTAGATTGGGTTTATCACTATGGAGCCCAGTAGTAGTATAAACAATGGAAGCATAGTCTGTAGACTCAGTCTTAATAGTGTCTGAGAAATTCACAGAGTAGCATCAGAGGAATTAATGGATCAATGCAGCAGAGATTTCTGTAGCCAATATTGTTATGCTAGCCAGAGGAGGTCCACAATAATAGTTGTTCTATCAGTTATCTGAAGGTTTTTAATACCTTTTAAGAGCTGCTGTAGACTAGCAATTTAACTCTGTCCTGCCTAGTCAGAATCTCTATGGCTGGCTTTAAAGTGCACTCATTGGTCTTTGATTAGGTATCCTCATTTATAATATCCTTTGGAAGTAGCACCATCTCTTGCAGGGATGGAAAATCCAGAAAAGTATCTAAATACACTGAGAACTTCGAATACAGGTTTTCCTCCTTTATCATTCTCTAAAGGCCTTCACTATGACAATCCTGATTTCATTCTCCCCATTCTGGATTACCCTGGATTATCCTATTTATCCATCATTAGCACATGAACACATACTAATAATCCTTCATATCTTACCCCTAATTAATTATGCTATCACTAAATCCAAAATATATTCTAGGTATAAAATATTGCAAATATAGTTTAACAAAAACATTAGATTGTGAATCTAATGTTCACATAATGTTTAAGGTTCAGCTCAGAATTCTGGTGCTATAAATCCTGGAACTACGTATTGCTACCTTTCTTGGACATATAATCCTCCTAGTCAATCTGGTAATGGAACTGGTATTGTTATATTCAGAAGTCTAAGATTTCTTATATTTTGACACCTGTGTGATTATTAATGGCCTGGGGAGTTATATAGTATTTTGTTTAGTTCATATTGATATAGTTTGGAAGAAGGGAGTAGTGGAATATAATATGCATATTCAAAGAATCCAGGAAGGCTAGACAGAATCCTATGGAGTTGATTACATACATGATAGTGAATAGACTCAAAATTGGCCTGCTAATTTTTTTGTCAATAGTCCTTCTTGAACACAGTGGGAAAATAACCACAGATAGACACCTGCCTACAAATGTTTCTCTAGCCATCATATTTTATGCTTTTGTGCTTGTTTAGGTCCCTTTCACCCATTTTAACAGAATTTAGAGGTCTTTTCATATGACCCAAATCTTATCTAGACTGAATCATTGGTAGAAAAAAATCTATGGAGTCAATGGAAGCAGGCAATGGTATCTATAGCTCAAAGAAAGGCATCTCTCTTGAGATACTGTAACAGTGGGCTTTTTTCAATCAAAAACAGCTTAGTAGCCTCCACTTGCATGGGTTTAACAGCTGTCAAAGATTCAAATGTAGTGGTAGCCTCAGAAACCTTGAGCCTACAGCCAGAAGAAGATGAAAATCCTCTATAGGGTGGGGCAAGTCCTTTTCAAACTCTGACTCTGGACTCTCCTGTTTATTAATTCTAGTTGTTATTCTGTTATGTATTATCTGATTGTATTTGACTTTGTATTTGCATTTAAACTTGAATTTTATTCTACAAGTTATTATAATTTTTGTCTAGACTTCTAGCAAACTATGGGTGTTTTTTGAGAGAGTATACAACCAATCATCTCCATTAAAGTCCTCTTTCAATGCCTTATCCTGAATTACATTTAGTCATGGATTCTTCCAGGCAATGCCAAGAGAACACAGTTCTCACAAGCCCTAGAATTAGTCAAAGGCTTCACATGTAAATACAATGTTAGACTGTATGCTTATTGACCACAGACCAACTAGGCGTGGAGAAGTTCTGTATCAAAGAAGGTGATTCATCTGGTGATGAATTTTTTCTCCAGCATAGAAATTCACTAAAATGTTTACCAAGTCATTGAAGAAATATGATCTGTGTCAGCGAAGGGAGAACCCACACTAAATAAATTACAGATCCTTAAAATATTGACTTAAAAAATTAATTGACATGTCTTAGCTGAATCACCCTACATTTCCAGCACTCTCTCCCATTCAGAGAAGATTAATGGCTAGGTTATTTGAAACCTAAAATTGAAGCCTCAGTATTATATGTAATTAAAGTGAAATCTATAAAAATGAGTTCAATACTAACTTAATGAATATACATTTGTCAGGTAATAACAATGACAGTAACATTATTAATGTCATACTTTACTTTAGAACATGACATAAGTTTTAAATATTATGTTCATAATTCTTTATAAACAGCTGTCGTAGCTATCTGATATTAATAATGAATCTTGACTAACCATATTATTTTTTTTCCTGTGGGACATTTTATTTCCCTATAGTAGAACTATGTATTGATGTTTAATCTTAATAAATGTATTTAAAATGTCATTCTTCAGGGAAGTAACTCTTAAATATCATTAGTATAGTTGTTCCCCTATGTAATAAAAAGAATATAAATAGTAAAATTCTGCTAAAAAGTCACCAATAACATCACATCTTTACTCATTGGCATTGAACAAAGACACTGTTCAGGTGTTCTAAATTCTGTAAACCATATGACACTGAACAAATTGCAGGAAGACTTATCTGCATATATATGGTATTCCTTAATGAATACAAAGTTTGCTCTGGGGCAGTGCTCATCACTTCATTGATTCTTCAGTAACTATGAATATGTTTTATTGCAGAAAGAATCTCATTATCTTCTTTTGCAAGGAGTTAATTAGATCCCTTGGTGAATTAAATAGGTCTATTTAAGTTTGTGTTGTGTTGGCCAACAGCAGCTCACATCTTCACATCTTTACAGTCATGCAACTGAGTGAAAGGTGTGGAAAATACAAAATCCCACTGTATTTGCTGTTTATTGACCACAAAAAACATTTGGTTCAACAGAGCAAAATGCTACTTTAAAGACTCTAACCCATGCATATGTCACAAATCATTCAAGATTCTTTAAGATAAAAAACAACACAGACAACTTTGTTTAATCATCTCTCATTACTTATATGCAAGACAGTATATTCACCAAAGGCATTTGGAAGGTACTCAGTACTGAGTCCAAATCAAATAGATTTTCCTTATAAGTGGGGAGTCCTCCAGATGCTTTTGTTTGTGCATGATGTTGTATTCATTGCAGCAAATCCCAGAACAGAACTTCCTAAATGATATCCATAGTCATTTTAAAATTATAATGACAATTTTCAAAGCACTCTACAAATAGTATGTCATTTAAAAAAAAAGAGGAACAAACATACTTGTACAAAAATATTTATAGCTTCTCTTTTTGTGATGACAAAGAATTGGAAATTAAGGGGATGTCCATCAGTTGGGAAATGACTGAACAAATTGTGGTATATAATGGTAATGGAATACTATTATGCTATAAGCAATAATAAACAAGATGATTTCAGAAAAAGTTGGAAAGACCTACATGAACTGATGCAGAGTGAAATAAACAGAACCAGGAAAACATTGTACACAGTAACAGCAATATTGTGGAATGATCAACTGTGAAAGGCTGCTACTCTCACCAACATAATGATCCAGGAGAATTCTGAAAGACTTATGACAAAGAATGCTATTCACCTCCAGAGAAAGAAATGCTGAAGTCAGAATGCAGATGATAGCATATGATTTTTCAGTTATTTATTTGGGTTTATGTTTTGGGGTTTTGAATTTATAAGATTATTCACTTACAAAAATGAACAATATGGAAATATGTTTTATATGATAGTACATATATAACCCAGATTGAATTGTCTGCCAGCACTGGGAGGGGGAAGGGAAGGGAGAAAGGGAAATAAGTTCAACCATATAACTTAGAAAAATTTGTGTGTAAATTTGTTATAACACGTAATTGGTAATAAATATTTTTTTAAAAAACAAATAGTATCTCATTTTACCTTCATAATGACAAAGTTAAGTGCTATTATTATCCCATTTTACAGATGAAGAATATGAGGAAGACAGAAAGTAAATAACTTGCATAAGATCACATAGGTATAAGTGAGTGAGGCCAGATTTGAGTTTTTAGAGTTAGAATCAAAAATAATTTATTAAATGCTGCTTATGTGCAAAGAACTGTGCTAAGTGTTTAGGATATAAAGAGGGGCGTAAGGCAGTGCATACCCTCAAGGAGCTCACAATCTAATGGTGGTATACCTGATGAAGTCATTTAGCCAGGTGGGAAATGTCAATTTCATCTTGAAGAATGATTAATTTCTGAAGATGATAAAGTCCAGAGAAGTAGTCAGGTAGGAAATGATGAAGAAAATTACCTGAGTGCCATCCTTTAATAATAATAGAGATGAGTTCTCTAATGTCCATTCTACACCCCCTCCAATCAGAGGGAAGGGGGGACCTCCAAGGTAGAGGTAGCCAAGGTGCATTTCTGAGTTGATTTTAGATTGGATTTTTTAAAGCAAAACATTCAGGGACTTTTATTTTTGTTTGCAAGGATCTAGATTTGAGCTGAGCAATAAAAAAGGAGGAATTTTTAGTACAAAAGTAGATTATTTCAAGCAAAACAACTTATCAAGTACGTGTTGTAGTAAATATAAATATCATAAAGGGATTTGATGGAAGGTAAAATGATTAACAATCATAACCTTAAATACAGTGCCTGGTACATAATAGATGCTTAATAGATCCCCAGTGACTTGACTTGAATGGATTAAACTTGTCAATAAAACAGAAAATAATTGCATAATTTATTAGACAACAAAATCCAAGCATTATTATCAAACAAGAAAAAAAAATTCTTAGAGCAAGCAATGTTAAAATGAGGGAAGAAAATGTGTGACGCTTCAACTGAGCCCTTCAAATCAGGAATTAAAACCATGGTATCAGATAAAGTAACAATAAAAAGAAATGTTTAAAGTCACCATAAATAAAGCACATTTATACTCAAATGAACACTCATTGTTTTTAGAAATTCTCTAGCACAATATGTTGCAGAACAGCTTCTAGTCTGCATTGGTTGAGGAAATTTCCTCACCTGGAAGTTCCTAATATGAGTTAAGTCACATATTTAGTCCCTATGCTTATTCTTAGGCAAATCTGCATACATACACATCTATAATACACATATTCACATATAGTTAAGACCAGTAGTTGCACTGATATAAAGAATTTCCCATGGGAAAATACCCTCTACCAATTCATACTACAGGCAGCACATAGACTTAGAAAACCACATATCAGCCTTGTCTATGTTCTGCTGTATTTTAATTTTCTTGTTTAAAATGTCCCCAATTGCGTGTAAATCTGGTTAGCAGAAATTGAGAATGTCTGAGAGCAATGCTAGCTTTTGAGATCTCTCCCCTAGATGACAGAGATAGCAAGTACAAAGGTGAAATTTGAACACAAGTCCTTTGAATCCAAAGTTAGTTCTCTTTTCTTTATAACCCACTGCTTTGTCTTGAAAGCTTATTGAGAGTAACTGAGAAACTATGAAAACTGATTGATCCTGCTTAATCTTAGACTTAAGCCACAAATAATGCTATTTTTTTTAAACCCTTAACTTCTGTGTATTGGCTCCTTGGTGGAAGAGTGGTAAGGGTGGGCAATGGAGGTCAAGTGACTTGCCCAGGGTCACACAGCTGGGAAGTGGCTGAGGCCAGGTTTGAACCTAGGACCTCCTGTCTCTAGGCCTGACTCTCAATCCACTGAGCTACCCTGCTGCCCCCCAATAATGCTATTTTTAATATAATCTCTTGGGCATATTGATTGATATAACTCTAATATCTCTAAACAACAACAATAACAACATCACTACAAAGATAATACAAGCAGATGGGCTTTGTATATCAAAGGGGCTTTTAGACATGACTAATAAATTTGTTGACATCTCTAAGGTTTCAAAATAAATTTCTTAAACTTAGATTATTCCTTCATGTATGGAGAAAAAAATCTTAAGCTTTCAAGGCCAAATAAATCTTTATTTATAAATCAAACTTTGAAGTTGACAAGTTATTTCCCAGTGTGGAGCTGGAGGGCTCATCAGAATTTCAAATAAGATAACTTATTTTATTGCCCACAGCCCAGGTGAACTGTAAAACTTGACAAAAGCTATTTACTTTACACTAATGCACTCACCTCAGAGCCTCTTGAAAGAGAAAAAATGATATATTTTAAGGCCCTGGTTATAGAAAAAGATCATATTGAGCTGTTGTGTTAATCTAATCTAAGAAGAATATATATACATATATATAACATATATATTATTAGGTATATAATATATTAGGTAAAGAACCCCTAGAAAATACCCTTCCTGTTTTCTCTTAAATTCTATATCCACACATACATATTTGTTGTGCAATCATGCAGTCTTATTTTTTGTGACTGCATGGACCATAGAGTTTTCTTGGCAAAGATCCTGGAGTGGTTTGCCACTTCTCTTTCCAGCTCATTTTACAGAATAGAAGATGAGGCAAACAGGGTTAAGTAATTTGCTAGTAAGTATTTGAAGCTGAATTTGACTCTATCCTGTCTTGTCTTGAACATAGACAAGCACTCTATCCTGTGAGCATTCTGTCTCATATATATACATACACATACATACTGTATTGCATATATAAATATATTTGTACATGTTTAATAACAATTTCAATACAATTGGTTTCTTTTTTAATCCTATGTATTTTTTTCTTCATTTAAAAAGTTTATTTTTAGAAAGGTCCATAGACTTTAGCTAAAGGGGTTTATGACACTAAAAAATGGTTAAGCACTTCTTTTTTTTGGATGGTCTCTTTTCCTAGCTGCTGGACTAGGGACAGGTGGTGTTCATCTCATGATGGAAATTAAGGATATTTCAAGAGGGTGGCACTTAGTCTTTTCCTCTTACTCAGTTTTGGTCTTTCTCTTCCCTCTTGTTCTTTATGTTCCCTTTCTTCCAATCTCTCTTTCCTTTCTCTCTCCTCAGACTCCCTACCCACCTATTTGTTTTCGTCACTATGTATGTCCTCTTCCTGAGAGAATTTCTCTCTCCTTCTCCTGTTTCCTCCCTTTTCCTCTCCACCTTTTGTCTTTCTTCTATAACTGGCAAATGGACAAATGAAGGAAATGATGAAGTAGGCAAAAGATGTGGTAGGGTTGAGAACAGGGAAGAAAGAACAAATTCTATTTTGTTTCTCATTTTTCATAATACAGCCAATAGTCAGCAACAAGATCATTTTCTGAGTCTCTTTGCCTGATCCAGACAGCTCTTGCCCATGGACCCAGTATCTCCAAATTCTTGAATTTCTGATTTTGTCTCCAAAACAGAGTATTTCCATTTCAGATTACCTACAAACAGCAAAGCAAAACTGGTTGATTACCTACAAACAGCAAAGCAAAAAAGTTAATCAAATCTCTCTTCTCCCGGGTTATGATCAAGAGAAGACATGCCTTAAGCTTCTGGGTAGATAGATCTTAATATCCTACCCTAGACTCACTTTAGGCTGTGAATATGAATCTCTATTCTTTGTTTTCTTGTGCTTGTTCTTCTTACTCTTGGGAGTATTTTTTCTAGTCTGGGACCTTTGGAACTTTGAAAAGTCTGAATAATGAGTCCCCAGAAGTACAGAAGATAAAGTTCATTCTAGGCCAAACTGGTGAGGAGTAAAGTCCCAAATAACCTGTTAACACAGCATATAAATGGGTGTAAGAAAACATGAAGGAGTGACAATAATGTGCCCACTTGCTACTCCACATTTGGAAGTGAAGTTGATAGGATGAACACTCATACCACCTGCTTAAAGTTTGAGCCTCCTTTCCCCAGGGATGAAAATGGTAAGGGGAAAGAATACAATTGTTTGTGAGAATAGTTTGTATTTCTATTCTTGCTCTCTTTTCAGGAAATATTCCTTTGCAAAAGCTAAAAATAAATAAATAAATGAACAAATAAATGAATGAATGAATAAGTAAATAAATAAAATTTTTAAATGAATGAACAAATAAATGAACAAACAAACAGATAAATAAAACTGCAGAAAAGCAGCCCAAAATGCAGTTCAGACAGATCTACTTAAGTCCTCCCCACTTTCTCATATACACTATACAGCTAAGATAGGGAAGGGCAGGAAATTTCCACACTCACTCCTCCAGTGAGAGGCTATTAGAGGAGTCATTTCATGTGTGTCACTCTCTTCTAAAAGTCAATTGAATCATCAGCTATTCCTGCTCAGTGAACAGTAAGGAGATAGATTTGTCATAGTCAAAATGCATAAGCTGATCTAAAACATGTGGTTGGCTAGAATTAGAACAGGAAACGCCATAAATGTTCTATATGTCCTTTGGTTCACTTTTCTTCTTTAGTAATTCTCTTTCTCTAAACCCTTTATCTCTCTCAAAATAGTAATGATAATAGGGAATTTATTGTTTTTAAATTTTTATTGAATATTTTTATGTTCTTATTTTTATGCTACATTTTCTGTTCTATATCATTAATTCTAAAATAATGAAAACTAATGTTACTTCTTTTTAAATAATCCATCTGTATGCATGTCCTTTGATCCAGCAATACCACTACTGGGTTTGTATCCCAAAGAGATTTTTTAAAAGGAAAATTCTCGAGATCTATTTATCATCTCTGATAATCTTATAAGGACAGTTTAGTTGATAAGGAAATAACGGACACTGAACATCTTTTAGCTCATGCTTCCAGCTCTGTCTCCAGAAGCATGGAGTTTATTATATATATTTCAAGACTCATTTCACACAAAAGAACCCCCCTGAAACTTTGCAGATGAGCAGAAGTTATAAATTATGTCATATCAAAACACAAAAGATCTCACTGGCTTCAGAAAAGACCAAGGCCAAGGCTGAATTTTGACTGGGTTCTTATCAGAAAGCCAAATCAGGGAATATTTTTCTCAGGGTTGAATTGCCCCTCCTAAGGTTTTGGCCTTGGCTATACCAGGCAGCTGCATTCCTGGCCAAAGGGGGAGAGTGTTAACCTTTTAAATGCTGGTCCACTAGGAACCTAAAGCTCTTCAATAAGGCCACAATACTTTTCAACAAGAAATCACAAGGATCACAAAAGGGGTCAAAAGAGGAGTCTCAGATTTTTATATATTCTCTTATTGGCTTCCCACAGTAAATGATATGTTAGTACAAAAATATTTATAGCTGTGCTTTTTGTGGTGTCAAAAAATTGGAAAATGAAGGGATGTCCCCTGATTGAGGAATGGCTGAACAAATTGTGGTATATTATGGTGATGGAATACTATTGTGCTTTAAGGAATGATGAACTGCTTGATTTCTATAAGAACTGGAAAGACCTCCTTGAACTGATGCAGAGTGAAGTAAGCAGAACCAGGAGAACATTATACATAGTAACTGAAACACTGCGGGATGATCAAATGTAATTGACTTTGCTACTAAAAGCAATGCAATGATCCAGGATGACTCTGAGGGACTTCTGAGAAAGAAAGCTATCCACAGTAAGAAAAAGAACTGTAGGAATAGAAATCCAGAAGAAAACATATGATTTATCACTTGTTTATATGGGTATATGATTTGGGATTTTGGTTTTAAAAGATTACTATATTGCAAAAATAAATAATATGGAAATAGGATTTGAGTGATGTTATAAGGGGATTAAGGTAGTAGGGTAGTAAAGTGGTTGTAATAAGGGAATAGGCTAGAGGTAATAGGGAAATTAAGGCAGAGGTAAGGTTGTAATAGGGGATAAGGCAGGTAAGGGACTAAAGGTAGTGTGAATAGGGATAAGGCACTGTGGATAGGGGTTTGTGGATCCCTGAGGCAGTAAGTAGATAAGGAGAGTACAATAGTGGTGTGTGATAAATTGAGGTGGTAGGAGAGGTAAAAGAGTTGCAAGGGAAAGGATGAGGTATTTGGGCAGACAGCTGCAGCTTGGGAGACACAGACTGGGTACACATACTGAGTATACAGGTTTGAGACAGAGACACTGGAGGGAAACAAACTGAGCCCTTCAAGTAGGAAGGGCACTTCTACAGACAAAGGTTAGGGACAGCCAAGAATGGCTTGAAACTGACTAGAGGGCTTTCTAGTCAGTTTCTCAGGTTCACAAAGGAAGAGTCCAGAGGAAGTATTGAGATTACACTTCCTCCAAAATGGACGCCTCCAATTCCCTCAGGACCCAGAGAGAATGTTATTCCTTTCTCCCCTTCTCCCTCTCTTATCAATCAACTAATGAATTAGCCAAAGGTTAGATTAAGTGACAAACAGGGTTTATTGAATTTAGGATTGATTGGAAGGGATGGAGGGATACAAGGTAACTCTAACAGCCGCCTAGAGAAAGCTTCAGGTGGGGGAGGGAGACAGGAATGTGAGACTGAGAAAGGACCTGTCTAGCTCAGCCCCGAGAGGTTTGTAACCTATAAGGTTAGGAAAGTTGGATACAATGATTCAAGAGATAATTCGTAACAAGGATAAGCCCTATTTGACTACAGGAAAACTATGTCTACCAAGTTTGAAAGCTAACCCCAGATCCAGCCTCCTTTCAAAAACCCCAAGAAATTTAGGAGGGAAAATGATGATTGGGAATAAGGGAGGTTAGGAAGATCTAAAGGAAATAGTTAAGCTAACAAATTTTAAGAGAAAAGCTGCAGAATATAGGCCAGGTTTTCAATCCAAAGATTAGAGCTCAGCTGACCATTCTACTTCTCATCGAGTCCCCAGGGTCAATTGACTAACCTCAGGATTCTAAACCCTTTTCAACTGTCAGAAACTCTGCAGTAAGGCTTTGCAGGGCTAATATGCACCCTTTTGCACTACAGTGATAATATGTTTATTACTCAGTGAAATTACTTGTCAACTCCTGGAGGGGGGAGGAAAGAGAGGAGGAAGAGAACAATAATCATGTAACCATGGGTAAAAAAAAATAAATAATTCATCTGTGTTTTACTTATTTGTAGACCCAGACTTAGCTAGAAATAAAAATGGTTTTAAACACCTAGGATCAAAGCATTAGGGACTAGAAGGAACCTTGGAAATAATTCAGTCCATTCATCTCATTTTACTGATAAGGAAACTGAATCACAAAAAGTGAAATAACTTACCCAAGGTCACATAGCTGGTTAATGGTAGAACCAGAATTCAAAGGTTTTCTGACTCCAAATTCAGTGTTCTTTCCACTTTATCATGTTGTCATCAAAATAAAAATAAGATCACTGATGATAGGTATGAAACTCAAATCTATAGTTATCAAAAGATTAATCTTAATTCAGCACCTCAGCCATCATCAATTCAAATAAAATCAAACATTTTCTAAGACCTATTAAGTACAAGACATTGAGAATACAGAGGCAAACAAAATAGTCTGTGCTCCACAAAATTTACTTTTTAATATCACAAAACTATACATTTGGCTTCACTAAAGCAACAGGTCTCATAGTAATAGATTGCAACACATCTTCACATCTTTACGGTTTTCAAATTCCAGACTCATTTCTCTAATTAATTCATGTCCAGCTTCCATATGCAAAGGCACTTCAGAATCTATTACATATATTTCCTAATCCCTTATAGAGGTTCTTGTTAAATTTCTGCCCCTGACCTAGGAGTCTGGAAATGCAGAGAGTACCTGGGATGACATCTCTACCCCAGGAGGATGCTAAGGAGTAGATGGTACCTCTTCACGTGGAGGAGTCTTCTTGGGAGTTGCTTCCCAGAGAATTGTGATAAAATGTAAGAGAAAAGCTTTGGAGAGACTGGGGATCATGTTGGATATTCTGTAACCAGTTCTGGCTGGCAAGCCACAAGTTCATGGTTTTGTGAGGGGTCTTTTTGGATTGGTTGCCTAACCAGAACTGTTGGCATTCTGATTCAGCTTCTGCAGTGTCCTCGCCTCATCATCTTCAGCTGTGCCCTTAGTGCTGTGATGGATCATGAAGGCTTACCCCTTTGAGGCCATATGGTCCCTGAGAAATGGAGCCTCCTAGACCTTTCCATTCTAGTTACAGAAAGCAGAGTCCCCAACCACATGTATTAAAATCAATCAAATCAATAAATCATTCAACTAACTAAAGATGTAAACTAGATTGAAGGAATAAAGTGCTTTAAGCCATTGGATGTAATAAGATGAGATGTCTTGTTTTTGGCAGCTACTTGAGAATTAAGATTCGGGAGCTTGTTGAGGAGTCAAACCTTTATACACCTGTAACCAGAGAGTAACAAAGGGAATATAAAGGATTGAGTCTTTCTCTCTCATCTTGACAAGAGGAAAACTTTATGACCTGTGAAAGATCAGAAGATTTGAACTTCTCATCATTGATAGTAACAGTGTCCCTGAATAAACGGTAATTAGTGCCATCATTACATCCCATCAGTGTCTGAGAACAAATAAGAACTATGAATTAACTCATTGCCACATTTACTGAGTAAGCTCCAGCCCACTTTTCTTGAACTCTGTATGTACCTGTGAGAAAATGTGTCCTAGGTTTTCAGGGTCTTGTATGTCTACCAATTACTAAGACATTTTAGTATATGCCTTTAAAAAACCCAATTAACTTTGTCTGGTAATCCACAACATTGTTGTTGGCTTATGTTGGCTTATGAACAACAGTACTAGAAAACCATTTGCAGCCTTTTAGAGTTACCTCTATAACTCTGAGGGCAGAAATAGTCAGCCACCCACTAGGGAACTGACTTGTTTGTGGTTTTAAGAGTTAGGTGCTACAAGAGCAAAATGGGAGATCAATGTACGTTTGGGGAATCAAGAAAGGCTTCATGGAAGAAGACGAAATTAAGATGAATATTAAAGAATGAGTGGGAGGGAGGCTAGAGTTCATTATAGACAAAAAGAACAAAATTAATAAAGGAGCCATGCAAATGAGAAAAGTATGGTTTATTTATGGGACAAGGAGAAAAATCAGTCAAAGTGAAATAAAGGGTTCATATATAAGAGTAGTTAGGAATAAAGTTAAATCCATCATGGAGGTTCTTGAAAGATAATCAGAACCTCTCTCCTTTTTCTAGAGAGATTGGAAACCACATATGGTGCAGAATCTTTCCTTTATTGTGGTTACCATGTAATGGAATCATAGTAGCATGGTATACTTAATTGATTTACTTAGTTAATTTCTTTCTTACAGTAGAGTTATAATTGGGTGGTTGAAAAATATCTAGAAATGATTGTAATATGAAAAAATGCATCAATACAACTTATTTTTAAAACAGAAAGTCAAATAGACTTAAGCTTGTTGTAAAAGGTAATAAGGAGGGGGCAGCTGGGTAGCTCAGTGGAGTGAGAGTCAGGCCTAGAGACAGGAGGTCCTAGGTTCAAACCTGGCCTCAGCCACTTCCCAGCTGTGTGACCCTGGGCAAGTCACTTGACCCCCATTGCCCACCCTTACCAATCTTCCACCTATGAGACAATACACCAAAGTACAAGGGTTTAAAAAAAACAAACAAACAAACAAAACAAACAAACAAACAAACAAAAGGTAATAAGGAACCATTAACATCAACACGTGAGTTGATATTTGAGATTGTAGATAAAATAAGGTAAGCAATGTTTCAGGGATGTTCTGTGTAGGATGATTTCAAGGGGTGAAAGAATAGAGTTAGGAAGCCAATGAAGAGACTGTTGCAGTCATCCAAATATATCAGTGGCTTGGCTTCTATGTGGACCTGAATGGACAATGATGATAGCCATGGGAATAGAGAAGAAATACATACAAGATGTTGACTGGCTACAGAAAATAAGACACAAGACAGTATGACATAAAGGGAAAAGTACTAGATGTAAGAGTCAAAAGACCTGATTTTGTATTCTACCTCAAATACATTAATAGCTATTGAATGTAAACAAATCATTTAACACCTCCCTCCAACCTCCAGTGACTCAGTTTTCTCATCTGAAAAATGGGGATAATAATGCTTCTTTCTTTTTCTTTTTTTTTACCCTTAACTTCTGTGTATTGGCTCATAGGTGGAAGAGTGGTAAGGGTGGGCAATGGGGGTCAAGTGACTTGCCCAGGGCCACACAGCTGGGAAGTGTCTGAGGTCAGATTTGAACCTAGGATCTCCCGTCTCTAGGCCTGACTCTCAATCCACTGAGCTACTCAGCTGCCCCCTTAGTCTTATTTCTTTGTGCGTGTTACAGTAGAAAAGTGTTTTGCAAACCTTCAAGTAATAAATACACGTAAGTTGTTATTAAAGACAGTTATGAGTCAAAGATGAATCCATAATCTTGAGCCTGAGTGACTCGAGTAACGGTAACACCACTGACAAAGAAAGGGAAGTTGGGAGAGAGTTCTATTTATAGAGGGAAGATAACTTTCATTTTGAACATGTTAACTTTGAGATGCTTCTGAATTAACATGTGGTAGCAGTAGTTGGAGGTCTCTGGAGAAAATTTAAGAGGAGCTTAGTAAAAGGCCCTGACTGGATCAATTTAGGATTCAGAAATGAGAGTTAGGCCATGAGAATGGATGAGTTCCCTGAGGGAGAGTGTGTATAGAAGAAGAACAGAACAGTGAGACTTGGGGAAAAACTAATAATTACAATGTCAGTGATGCATGGATGACAGGAAAGAAGTAGCGCCCTTTACTGATGTACAACAACAGTATCTCAGGCTTATAGCAAAAGATTTGCCTATCCACAAGTAAGAGTGACATAGGAGGATATCAAAGATGTCAGAATCAGGAAGCAGATAATCAACAGAACCACAAGCAACACCCACTTTGCAAGTAGTTGCAGTAGGAAAGCTTTTAAAGTCTCCGACCGAGAGATGGAGGACATATTGTCACGCAGTGGAAGAAAAATAGCTTCCAGGGCAAAACAGTTGGGTAAATGTCCTCATTAAAGATATTCTCATCATGGAAGTGTACTGGATATGAAGTCAGAATGCTCTAGTTTGAATACCTTTAAAACCAAAAGTGGTGAGGCTTTTTTTTTTTAAATAACCCGACCACTTCCCAAGACCTTGCCCCAAACTCAAGAGGATCCTGGAATCTGTTTCCCTTTTCCTGTTCATTGTACTCCTTTACAATTATTGTGATCATTATTCAATTGAGAGTGCTATGGTCTTATATAAATCATACTCTTGGTCCTACTTATTTCACTTTTTATCAGTTCAAACCAACCTTTTCAAGTTAAGTCTATTCATATAAATTATTTCTTCCAGTGCTATAATATGCCATTACACTTACATTCTGAAATTTGTTTGGCCATCCCCTATAAGAATTAACAGAGCCAGTAACCAATGTTAGGGATAGAGGGGAGATTGAGAGAGTCTATGAGGTGCTGATGGAAGCAGAAATAAGAGCAAGGTTGTGGACCTCAGAGACAGAGCTATAACCATTGTAGGGTGTTGGGTATGTTACTCGGATAGGTTGTGTATATTCACATAGGTCTGCCTAGATGTATCTTGAAGGGAGGCATGAAGAAATATCTCCAGAGGCTCCTCTATCTGTCATTCTCCAAGGGAGACTTGATTCTTGACAGGAGGGAACCAGAGTTTGGGGCCATGAAGCTGGCCACTCTATTATTCTAAGAAAGGGGTATCAGGCTAGACTATATGTATTCCCCTCCTAAATAGTCTAGGAGAAATAATTCTGTGGTTCAAGCCACTCTCCTATTCACTATCCTTTAACAAAGGAGTGCTCCAAGAAATATATCCAAAAGCTCAACTCCCTTCCCAGCAAAATCCAATTTGAACAAATAAATTCATTTATCCAAGCTGACAGCAAACTGAAGTCAGAAAAATTATACAGATGAAAATATACCAGACCATACATAGAGTGAATGAGTTCTCCCATTGGGAGCAAGATATCTCAAATCAATAGATAGACAGACAGATGGAGAGACAGACGAAAGGAGAGAGAGAGAGAGAGAGAGAGAGAGAGAGTCCTCAATCTTAACCAAGGGAAAATTTCCTGAAGTCTCTACTGGGGTAGCCAAAGGATAGGGACATGACTTAGATACCAGATCTTCTTTTGTTATTCATTCACTTCAGTCCTGTCTGACTCTGTGACTCTTTCTGGAGTTTTCTTGGCAAAGACAATAAAAGTGATTTGCCATTTCCTTCTCCATCTAATTTTCCAGATGAAGAAACTGAGGCAAATAATATTTAGTGATTTGCCCAAGGTCACACAACTAGTATGGATCTAAAGCCAGATTTGAATTCAGAAAGCTGAGTCTGGTATTTTATCCACTGCTCTACCTAGCTCTCAAATCCTCTAGATATTAGTTTCTTTCTCCAAGGGCCATCTTCCTAAAGAGCAGAGAGAATAAGAATAGGAATAGGGAGCACCTGGGAAAGAACAAAGAGTTGGTATTGAGTTAGTATGGATTAGACATAGACCTTACTTCTCTAGGATATATCCATCACAGACTCATTCAGATTCATGTTTTGACCTAATGGTACTTGCTCTACTTCTTCTGCTTTGATGGGAGATCACCCCCTAGAGGGAGTTCAGAGAATTGTCTCTGTGGTCTCTCCCTTAAATTTCCTCATACCAGTATGAGCCCAATTCCTGTGTCTCTCAAAGAGAGGTGCTATAAAGTACCAAAATGAGATCCAGAGGTTTGGTTAGAGTTAATGATATCGTATACATCCTGAAGACAGATCAAAAGATCTCATCTAGTAAAATGAGGGGGAAAAACATGGTGGACAAGATTTTAAAATTCCAGTGTCTAGCTCAGATGGAAAAACTGAGGAAATGAAGAAGTTGAGAGTAGGCAGAATAGAACAGAATTAATATCTGAGGCATGGGACAAAGGGTAATTAATGGAACCTAATCCTACTGACATTTCTGTTAGGACAATTAGGTTGAAAAGTCAAATAGCCAAAAGGGAAATGAGATAGGCTCAAAGTAGTCTTACATAGTTATGAAAAAGAGTACTCCTAAGAGTGAACATAGGAAAGAGACCCCTGTAGTCTGGTGGATAGGCATGGCTATCAGGAATAAATGAAAAAAATTTACTAAGCGCTTATTATGTGCAAAATTCAGTTCAGTTCAGTTGTTTGCAGTTATGTCTGACTCTTTGTTACCCCACTGGGGTTTTCTTGGTAAAGATACTGGAATGGTTTATTATTTCTCTCTAGCTTATTTCACAGATTCAGCAACTGAGGTAAACAGGGTTAAATAACTTGCCTAGGATCATACTGTTAGTAAGTGTTTGAGACAAGATTTGAACTCAGGAAGATGAGTCTTCCTGATTCCAGGCCTGACACTAACCACTGAACTTCCTACCTGTCCCCTTAAAAACACAAGTAAAATCCAGATGTTTTTTTAAAAAGAAAGCTAAAAATGTATCTAAGGTATATAGAGAACTCTGTCAAATTCGTAAGAACATAAGCCATTCCCTAATTGATAAGTGGTCAAAAGATATGAACAGAGAACTTTCAGGTGAAAAAAATCAAAGCTATATGTAACTATATGAAAAATGCTCTAAATCACTACTGATTAGAGAAAATGCAAATCAAAACAATTCTGAAATATCACCTCAAACCTATCAAATTAGCTAAAATGATAAATGTTGGAGAGGATATGGAAAAACCCTGTTGGTGGAACTGTAAACTGAACCAATTATTTTGGAGAATAATCTAGAATTATGCTCAAAGAGTTTATAAAACTGTGTATACTTTTTTTAGTTCTTTAAAAAATTTTTTTTGGGAGGTCCTAGGTTCAAACCCGGCCTCAGCCACTTCCCAGCTGTGTGACCCTGGGCAAGTCACTTGACCCCCATTGCCCACCCTTACCACTCTTCCACCTATGAGACAATACACTGAAGTACAAGGGTTAAAAAAAAAAATTTAAAAAAATTTTTTTTATCCATTGATCATTTAAAAATTTTTTCATTTAGAATATTTTTCCATGGTTACATAATTTATGATCCCCCTCCCCCACTTCCTTCTTCCCCTTCTCAAAGCTGACAAGCAGTTCCACTGGGTTATACATATATCATTGTTCAAAACCAATTTCCATGTTATTCATATTTGCAGTAGAGTAATTCTTTAACATCAAAACCCTAATCACATCCCTAATCGCATTAAGTGGTTGATCATATATTTTTCTTTCTTTCTTTTTTTTTTTTTAAACCCTTGTACTTCGGTGTATTGTCTCATAGGTGGAAGAGTGGTAAGGATGGGCAATGGGGGTCAAGTGACTTGCCCAGGGTCACACAGCTGGGAAGTGGCTGAGGCCAGGTTTGAACCTAGGACCTCCTGTCTCTAGGCCTGACTCTCACTCCACTGAGCTACCCAGCTGCCCCCATATATTTTTCTAATTCATTTCTGGTTCCACAGTTCTTTCTCTGGATATGGATAGCACTCTTTCTCCTAAGTTCCTCTGGATTGTCCTGAGTCAGTGCATTGCTACTTGCAAAAAAGTCCATTACATTCGATTGTGCCATAATGTATCTCTCTCTGTATACAAGGTTCTCCTGGTTCTGCTCCTTTCACTCTGCATCAATTCCTAGAGGTCGTTCCAGTTCACAAGGAATTCCTCCCTTTCTTTATTCCTTTCAGCACAATGATATTCCATCACCAACATATACCACAATTTATTCAGTCATTCCCCAATCGATGGACGCCTTCTCATTTTTCAATTTTTTGCCACCACAAAGGATGCTGCTCTGAATATTTTTGAACAAATCTTTTTCCTTATTATCTCTTTGGGGTACAAACCCAGCAGTGGTATGGCTGGATCAAAGGGGAAACTGTATACTTTTTTTTAAATTTTTTAATCATTTATTAGTATTCATTTTTAACATGGTTACATGATTCATGCTCCTACTGTCCCCTTCACCCCCAGCTATCTCCCCACCCATAGCTGATGCACATTTCCACTGGTTTTAACATGTGTCCTTGTTCAAGACCTATTTCCAAATTGTTGATAGTTGCATTGGTGTGGAAGTTTCAAGTCTACATTCCCCAATCATGTCCTCCTCAGCCCATGTGTTCAAGCATTTGTTTTTCTTATATGTTTCCTCTCCTGTAGTCCTTCCTCTGAATGTGGGTAGTGTTCTTTACCATAAATCCTGCAGAGCTATCCTGTGTCATTGCTTTCTGCTGGTACAGAAGTCCATTGCATTCGAATTTTACCATAGTATATCAGTCTCTGTGTACAATGTTCTTCTGGCTCTGCTCCTTTCACTCTGCATAAGTTCCTGGAGGTCTTTCCAGTTTGCCTGGAACTGCTCCAGTTTATTATTCCTTTTAGCACAATAGTATTCCATCAACAGCATATACCACAGTTTGTTCAGCCATTCCCCAATTGAAGGACATACCCTCCTTTTCCAGTTCTTTCCCACTACAAAAAGCACAGCTATAAATATTTTTGTACAAGTCTGTTTATCTATGATCTCTTTGGGGTACAAACCCAACAATGGTATGGCTGGATCAAAGGACAGGCATTCTTTTATAGCCCTTTGAGCATAGTTCCAAATTGTCAGCCAGAATGATTGGATCAGTTCACAACTCCACCAGCAATGCATTAATGTCC